>NW_027286777.1:0-150000 GCF_022747635.1 Hetaerina americana
CGCCACTTGGTCAGGTATGGGACAAAGTGAAGAAAATCTCCGGGTCAAAGGGCTCATTTGTCATCTCGCCATTGCTTGTTGCTGGCCGGGTGGTTAATTCACCTGCCGAAATAAGCAACATATTTGCCAGTCAGTTCGCGGCCAATAGCAGTGCCCCCCCGCGGGTAGGGGGATAGAGAATACTCCCGCAGTATCCCTGCTTGTCGTAAGAGGCGACTAAAAGGGCGGGGAGAAAACCCCGAAAACAAACCCCAAGCCAGCAAGGGATGCGTCCGGACAGTGCTGTGGATCCACTGTCTGTGAGCGGCCATACCATCTGGCCTGCGATCCGCCCAGGTGTTTGCCGTGCCTGGAGACCCGTAAGGGAGAGAAGGGGATCCTGGAGGGTGATCTTTCTGGTTCCCAGCAGGGTTTCGGATGCCCTGCATGGACCGGAGAGTGATATCCCTCTTCGGCCCCGGATTTCGCGTAAACGGGAGGCCGGGAGCTAGCCACTTCCGGTCAATCGGCTTCCGTCGCGTTTTTGCTCCGGTGGCGAGTGCCAAGGTTGTGGGGGTCTGCGTAGGGAGGTCGGAGATGTAAGGGTTTTGGTGGGCCCTTGCACCGAAGATCCACCCCGAAACAGACAACCACTCCAGAAGCGCTATATCCCTCGAGTTAGCCCTGGCGACCACTCCGGTTTGGCGGAGTGGCGTCCCAAATGTGTGGCTCCGTGGTGGGTGGGGAGGCCGAGGGACGAATCATTTCTTAGTATGGAGGAAAAACCCTTTCCACCACTAAAAAGATCCCGTCCGGACACCGGCGGGGGAGAAAAGTGTATCGGCGCATGTAAGCGCTATTTAATTATGTCTTGTGCAAAGGAAGGTGAGACCTTGAAAAAGGTTTCTCCCTTCTTAATTCGCAGAGTGTTGTCACAGATTGTGCCTGGGGACCCAAAGAGCGTGAAGAAGCTCAGGGATGGTACACTACTTATAGAGACCCTGAACGACACACAGAGCGAAAAACTGCTAGCTATGGGAATGCTCCATGACATTCCGATTAAGGTGGAGGTGCACCGCACTCTTAACACCTGTCGGGGAGTCATCAGTCACTACGACCTCCTATACGTGGACATCGAAGAAATCAAGAGAGAAATGTTTTCTCAGGGAGTGACTGATTGTCGTCGACTCACCACGAGGCGCAACGGAGAAAACGTGAACAGCACCTCCGTGATCTTGACGTTTGCGCGCGATAGACTACCCGACAAGGTGTTTGTGGGCTACGAATCGGTACCAGTGAGGCCATTCATCCCGAATCCCGTGCGTTGTTTCAAATGCCAACGGTTCGGCCATGTCGCGTCGCGTTGCGAGGGTAAGGCCACCTGCCCGCGCTGTGGCAAAGACGCGCACGAGGATAAAGAGTGCTCTTCGGAACCTCTTTGTGTCAATTGCGAGGGTACACACCCAGTGTACTCTCGTGATTGCCCGAAGATGAAAGAAGAGAGGAAAGTCATGGAGATAAAAACCCTTGAAAAAATCCCATATGCGGAAGCGAGGAGAAAATACAGGGCGCTAATCGCTCCAACTTTCTCCCGGTCCTTTGCTTCCGTTGCAACCACGCAATGTGTAAAGTGTACCATCGCCACGCAGACGGAGATACCGAAAGAATCCCCAGTTGAAAACACGCAAGTGCCTAAACCCAAAAGGGTAAAGGACACAAAGAACAAGGTGGACAAGGAGCCACCTACTCCTGTGGGCCCTTCAAAGAAGAGCCCACTAAAAACCACCAAGGGGAACACGCCAAAAGGGCGTGAGAATACACCTTCCCCGCCGCCTCCAGTGAAGCCAAAGAAGCCGGAGGTAATTGAAGAGGACCAGAGTATCTCTGATACTGAGGTCTTCGCAAACGAGTGGAAGAGGAAACATCGCTTCAAGCGATAACCTCAATAGAGTTGGTCATCTCCCTTTTTAGTCAACTTATTTATTTATATATTTATTTATTTATTCATTTTAATTTAACATTTTAAATGTGTTCCATTCTGCAGTGGAACTGCAATGGTTTTTATCGGCACAAGGAGGAGCTGGCCATTTTAATCCAAGATTTTAAACCCTCTTGTATTTGTCTCCAAGAGACCCATTTTAAGGCTGAAGATAAGGGTATTCTGAAGGGGTTCACTGTTTTTAGAACGGATGACCTAAGTGGCCAACGAGCCCAAGGGGGAGTAGCAGTTGCGGCCCGTGAGGCCCTTTACACCTCGCGAGTCCAACTGAACTCTCCATTCCAGGCCGTCGCTGTCACGGTGCACACCCCTGAGAGGATGACGTTATGCAACGTGTATCTGCCAGAGGGTGCACCGGTGACCCGCCTGAACCTTGAAGCCCTTGTCCACCAGCTTCCTCAGCCGTTCATTTTGATGGGAGATTTTAATGCCCATGATCCTCTCTGGGGAGGTCCAGAAACCCAAAGCAATAGGAGAGGTCGAATTTTATCCAACTTTATTGAGGATTTTAACCTGTTTTTATTAAATAGCGGCGAAAAAACCCGGTTTAACAGCTTCAATGGGGAATTCTCAGCAATAGATCTTTGTCTATGCTCGAGAAGTCTAGCCCCAAAGCTGAAAATGTCCACCCACAACGATCTCTGTGGGAGTGACCATTTTCCTCTTCTACTCGTTAAAGAAGACTCTTCGCCCACCATTTCAAAACCTCCGGAAAAGTGGCGTATTAACCGTGCGGACTGGCCACTTTTCAAGCGCACGTTTACATATAAACACGACGCAAGTTTCGACGCGTTGCACAACGTCGATAAACTAAGTTCAACGCTGTTGGCGGCAGCTACCAAAAGTATCCCTCGTACGTCCGGGAACATTAATCGAGCTCCTGTCCCTTGGTGGAACGGGGAATGCGACCGGGCGATTCGGGCGAGGAAAAAAGCATTGAGTATTTTTAGAAAATATCCCACGGCAACTAATCTGGCATCGTACCGCCGTCTGAGAGCGCGAGCTCGAAGGGCCGTGAAGGAGGCCAAGAGGGCTTCCTGGATAGAATACGTCTCTACCATCAACCATCGCACGCCACTTGGTCAGGTATGGGACAAAGTGAAGAAAATCTCCGGGTCCAAGGGCTCATTTGTCATCTCGCCATTGCTTGTTGCTGGCCGGGTGGTTAATTCACCTGCCGAAATAAGCAACATATTTGCCAGTCAGTTCGCGGCCAATAGCAGTGACGAGGGCTATGCCGCGGACTTTGCGAACCTGAAGAGGCGATGCGAGAGTGTCCCTCTCAATTTCGGTGCAGGTCCTACAACCGAATATTACAATGAGCCTTTCACGTCCTGGGAGCTTAAATCCGCCATCGAAGACTCCCATTACACCTCGCCAGGGGCGGACGAAATCCACAACGCATTTCTCCGGAACATTCCGGAAACTGCGATTGGGGAGGTCCTAAATACCCTCAACCAACTTTGGAACGAGGGCAGTTTTCCAAATGCCTGGCGAGAGTCCATCGTGATACCAATCCCAAAACAGGGCAAGGACAAAAATGACCCGAACAACTACCGTCCCATATCTCTCACCAGCTGCCTGTGCAAGGTGATGGAACGGATGGTAAACCGACGTCTCATGTGGTGCTTGGAGAGTCGACACCTGCTCTCCGACGCTCAGTGCGGCTTTCGGCGTGGCAGGTCCACGACAGACCATCTGGTTCGCACTGAGAACTTCATCCAGGAAGCCTTTCTCCACCGTCAACACGTCATAGCAGTCTTTTTCGACCTGGAGAAGGCCTATGATAGTGTGTGGCGATGGAGAATCCTCAACACGCTCCACAAGTGGGGATTTAGAGGCAGCATGGCCCTATTTATCAGGAATTTTTTAACTAACCGCCTTTTTAAAGTAAGGACTGGGAAGCACTTATCCCGATCTTTTACACAGGAGAACGGGGTACCCCAGGGTTCAGTACTGAGCGTGACGTTATTTGCCATCGCCATCAACGACGTGGTGGAATGCATCAATATCCCGGTGATGGCATCGCTCTACGTGGACGACCTAGCCATATTTTGCCGGTCGACACGACTGCCAAACGCTTCCAGGCAAGCCCAGGTGACTCTAAACAAACTGGGAGAGTGGTCGCGAAAGAACGGATTTCGTTTCTCCATGGAGAAAACGAAATGCGTGCACTTTCACCGTGTTCGCGGTTACCACGTTACCCCGACCCTAACCCTGTTGGGTAGGCTTCTTCCATTTGTGGAGTCCGTCCGCTTTCTCGGCATGATCCTGGACCAAAAGCTGAACTGGCGGGAGCATATCCGCGTGTTACGCGAGAGGTGTCGCCAAACCCTCAACGTTTTAAAGTTTTTAACTCACTCCACTTGGGGAGCAGACCGCACCACCATGCTTTTATTGTACAGAGGCTTGGTGCGATCCAAACTGGACTACGGTTCCATAGTGTATTCCTCAGGACGAGAGTCTTACTTGAGACCACTCACATGTGTCCACAATGCTGGGATACGGTTGGCCACCGGGGCATTTAGAACAAGCCCAGTCCAAAGCTTACTTGCAGACGCAGGGGAGCCTCCGTTGGAAACCCGCAGGATGATTTTAATGGGCAACTATGCCTGTAAAATTTTATCGGATACAATCCACCCTTGTTTTAACATAGTTTTTAACCAACGGTTTTTAGACTTATTTAACAGGCGGAGAAGGGCAACTAGGCCCTTTGCCGTTCGTTTTAATGATTTTATTAATGAGGTAAATTTTACATTTCCTCAAATATGCCCCGTCTCCTATGCTAAGTATCCGCCTTGGTTAACACCAATGCCGGATATTAAACTCATTGCCAGTGCACGCCGCAAAGCCAAGACGACCGATTCCGAATACCAGCAGCTCTTTAGTGCCGTCCTCAGCTCACTTTCTGACTTCGTCCCAGTCTACACCGACGGGTCAAAGTCAGAATCTGCATGTGCCTATGCGGTCGTGTCCCACTACCATGGAGTCGTGAGGAAAAAACTGCACACTTCTTGCAGCATTTTCACAGCTGAGCTGTCAGCCATAAGGACGGCCCTAGGAGAAATAAAAGAAAGCAATGGCTCTTTCCTCATCTGCACAGACTCGTTGAGCGCCCTAAAATCTTTATCGGTCTTTGCACCTGTGCACCCGATAGTCCAGGAGATCCATTATACCCTGTTGTCCCTTCAGAGAAAGGGGAACAGGGTCTCCTTTATATGGACTCCTGGTCACGTCGGCATAAGAGGTAACGAAAAAGCTGACCAGGCAGCGAAGGATGCCCTTCGACAACCCGAGACCGACTCCACCTTGGTTCCAATGGAGGACGTGAAGGCCGCCTTGCGGAACTCGGTCCTGCATCAGTGGAAGGAGACTTGGCAGTCTCTGCAAAATAATAAACTCAGGGCAATAAAACCGGTCGTTTCACCATGGTCCTCTTCCATCCGGAAAATTCGGAGGGAAGAGGTCATGATTACGCGCCTGAGAATAGGACACTCTGCCCTCACTCATTCGTACCTCTTTGCGGAGGTAAAAGAACAGCCCCGCTGCAATGAGTGTTTCCAACCCCTGACGATAAAACATATCCTGACGGAATGCACAACATACCAAAGGGCCAGAGACATGTTGAAGATAAGGGGAGACTTAAAAAATATTTTAGGGGATGACTCTGGGTCTATTAACCGAGTCTTAAGTTTTTTAAGGTCAACCGGTTTAATGGGGCAGCTTTAGCTTTGGAGCTCATAATTTTAATGCTTTTGATTTTAGCATTTTCCTTTTTTTTTTGTTTATTTTATTTATTTATATATTTATTCGTATTTATTTGTTTACTTATTCCTAGTTTAAAAGGAACATAAGTTTTACGTTATGACAGTGGTGCAAAATGACCATAGCTGTCGACGCACCCTACAAACCCCTAAAACTACTACTACCAATAGCAGTGACGAGGGCTATACCGCGGACTTTGTGTACAGGAAGAGGCGATGCGAGAGAGTCCCTCTCAAATTTGGTGCAGGTCCTACACGGGAATATTACAATGAGCCTTTCACGTCCTGGGAGCTTAAATCCGCCATCGAAGACTCCCATTACACCTCGCCAGGGGCGGACGAAATCCACAACGCATTTCTCCGGAACATTCCGGAAACTGCGATTGGGGAGGTCCTAAATACCCTCAACCAACTTTGGAACGAGGGCAGTTTTCCAAATGCCTGGCGAGAGTCCATCGTGATACCAATCCCAAAACAGGGCAAGGACCAAAATGACCCGAACAACTACCGTCCCATATCTCTCACCAGCTGCCTGTGCAAGGTGATGGAACGGATGGTAAACCGACGTCTCATGTGGTGCTTGGAGAGTCGACACCTGCTCTCCGACGCTCAGTGCGGCTTTCGGCGTGGCAGGTCCACGACAGACCATCTGGTGCGCACTGAGAACTTCATCCAGGAAGCCTTTCTCCACCGTCAACACGTCATAGCAGTCTTCTTCGACCTGGAGAAGGCCTATGATAGTGTGTGGCGATGGAGAATCCTCAACACGCTCCACAAGTGGGGATTTAGAGGCAACATGGCCCTATTTATCAGAAATTTTTTAACTAACCGCCTTTTTAAAGTAAGGACTGGGAAGCACTTATCCCGATCTTTTACACAGGAGAACGGGGTACCCCAGGGTTCAGTACTGAGCGTGACGTTATTTGCCATCGCCATCAACGACGTGGTGGAATGCATCAATGCCCCGGTGATGGCATCGCTCTATGTGGACGACCTAGCCATATTTTGCCGGTCGACACGACTGCCAAACGCTTCCAGGCAAGCCCAGGTGACTCTAAACAAACTGGGAGAGTGGTCGCGAAAGAACGGATTTCGTTTCTCCATGGAGAAAACGAAATGCGTGCACTTTCGCCGTCTTCGCGGTTACCACGTTACCCCGACCCTAACCCTGTTGGGTAGGATTCTTCCATTTGTGGAGTCCGTCCGCTTTCTCGGCATGATCCTGGACCAAAAGCTGAACTGGCGGGAGCATATCCGCGTGTTACGCGAGAGGTGTCGCCAAACCCTCAACGTTTTAAAGTTTTTAACTCACTCCACTTGGGGAGCAGACCGCACCACCATGCTTTTATTGTACAGAGGCTTGGTGCGATCCAAATTGGACTATGGTTCCATAGTGTATTCCTCAGGACGAGAGTCTTACTTGAGACCACTTACATGTGTCCACAATGCTGGGATACGGTTGGCCACCGGGGCATTTAGAACAAGCCCAGTCCCAAGCTTACTTGCAGACGCAGGGGAGCCTCCGTTGGAAACCCGCAGGATGATTTTAATGGGCAACTATGCTTGTAAAATTTTATCGGATACAATCCACCCTTGTTTTAACATAGTTTTTAACCAACGGTTTTTAGACTTATTTAACAGGCGGAGAAGGGCAACTAGGCCCTTTGCCGTTCGTTTTAATGATTTTATTAATGAGGTAAATTTTACATTTCCTCAAATATGCCCCGTCTCCTATGCTAAGTATCCGCCTTGGTTAACACCAATGCCGGATATTAAACTCATTGCCAGTGCACGCCGCAAAGCCAAGACGACCGATGCCGAATACCAGCAGCTCTTTAGTGCCGTCCTCAGCTCACTTTCTGACTTTGTCCCAGTCTACACCGACGGGTCAAAGTCAGAATCTGCGTGTGCCTATGCAGTCGTGTCCCACTACCATGGAGTCGTGAGGAAAAAACTGCACACTTCTTGCAGCATTTTTACAGCCGAACTGTCAGCCATAAGGACGGCCCTAGGAGAAATAAAAGAAAGCAATGGCTCTTTCCTCATCTGCACCGACTCGTTGAGCGCCCTAAAATCTTTATCGGTCTTTGCACCTGTGCACCCGATAGTCCAGGAGATCCATTATACCCTGTTGTCCCTTCAGAGAAAGGGGAACAGGGTCTCCTTTATATGGACTCCTGGTCACGTCGGCATAAGAGGCAACGAAAAAGCTGACCAGGCAGCGAAGGATGCCCTTCGACAACCCGAGACCGACTCCACCTTGGTCCCAATGGAGGACGTGAAGGCCGCCTTGCGGAACTCGGTCCTGCATCAGTGGAAGGAGACTTGGCAGTCTCTGCAAAATAATAAACTCAGGGCAATAAAACCGGTCGTTTCACCATGGTCCTCTTCCATCCGGAACATTCGGAGGGAAGAGGTCATGATTACGCGCCTGAGAATAGGACACTCTGCCCTCACTCATTCGTACCTCTTTGCGGAGGTAAAAGAACAGCCCCGCTGCAATGAGTGTTTCCAACCCCTTACGATAAAACATATCCTGACGGAATGTACAAGATACCAAAGGGCCAGAGACATGTTGAAGATAAGGGGAGACTTAAAAAATATTTTAGGGGATGACTCTGGGTCTATTAACCGAGTCCTAAGTTTTTTAAGGTCAACCGGTTTAATGGGGCAGCTTTAGCTTTGGAGCTCATAATTTTAATGCTTTTGATTTTAACAATTATTTATTTATTTATATTTAACCGTATTTATTTATGTATTATTCCTAAGTAAAAAGGAATTTTAGTTTTATATTTAATGAGTGGTGCAAAATGACCTTAGCTGTCGACGCACCCTAAAACCCAAAACTACTACTACTATATTTGCGATTACCCGATTTCTCCAGAACATTTTCAGAGTCGTCTCCTTTCATTTTTTAGTCTTTCCCAACTTATTTCCGTTGAAGATCCGGTCCGGGTGTGAGCGGCGGATATTAGCTAGCATTGGGCCTTATACGGGGTTGTTCTCACTTCCCTGGATACTCCTTTTGATACACTTGTGTAAGTATCGGGGAGACTCTGGCCCCGTCCCCGACTGCCTTGCTTATTATTATGGTGACGTGACCTACCAGTTTCATATTTGGAGTCAAGCTGACCCCTAGATGTGGGAAAGTCAATAACGAATACACTTAATAGGGTTGGACCAAAGACTGAACCTTGCGGCACGTCTACACCTATGGTTTGGTGGTCAATCCAGCCGCTATCCGTGTCTGTTTGAAGCTTCGATCTTGTTCAACTTATTAGCCACAATGACATCGTCATGGTTTCCAATTTTGTGAGGGGACCCTTGTGCCAAACTTTGTCGAATGCTTTGAAAACATTCCGAAACACCCCTAGGGTATGTTTCTTTGTATTTATCGCATAAACCTAAATTGTTTCTGGGGTATAATATCCCCGTCCTTAAGTATTTTATATATATCTGGCTGTATTATCCTATCTACAAGCTTTCTGAGGCTAGAGAGAGGAGAGAGATATATCTGAAGTTATTGCTTTGAGACGTCACCCTCCTCTTTCGGAATGGCGATCATCTTTGCTTCTTCCCAGACACTCGGGAAGTAGCCTTAGTTTAAAATGGCCTGGGAGATCGTAATCAAGTTGTCGACCGCCGCGAGTGGTAATTTATATAACACCTCGTTGGGAATTACGTCAAATCCTGGAGCTTCCCCCAGGTCAGAGTTTTTAGTAGTAGTATTGGGGTTTTTCAGGGTGCATTTTCAGCTATGGTCATTTTGCACCACTGTCAACACGTTCAAAACCTCAGTTCAATATTATTAATAAATAAATAAATCCATCTAGAGTTTTTATGACTCCAATTGAATCGTCAATTTTTAAAACCGGAGTACCTCTCTCTGGTGCCTCCTGTCTGTCGGTGTTTTCAATTTCAATGCCGTCATCGGACGAGATATTGTTCTGAGTAAAACATTCTTCAAAGTACTCGGCAATATTATCGGCCTTTCCCTGTGCATCATGTCTTGGTCGACCGTCAGATGTCTTTAGCGGCGCACCCGCGACTTCTGTCTCTCTGAGCTTTTTCGCAATGCTCCAGGTGGAATTGTCCGTTAGGTTAAGGGCCATAAGTTTGTCCTTCCGCTTATTTACTTTTTGGGGACTTATTTCCTTTATCGCTTTTCCTAATGACCTCGGAATACTTCATTTTTTTGGGATGAGTAACATATTTGTGATATTCTCTCCGAGCTCTATTTTTCTTATTATAATAGGTGCTGGAGAACACTGGGCATTTTTAGGAAATCCATGTGTCCCCTATTCTTAATTTTGTTTGCCTTCATTATTTTTTTAGATGGCCTTAGTTAAGGCTTCTAATATTGCGTCAATTTGATTTTCAGTTTTCGGGATGAGAAGTCGATTACATCTCGACCTTTTTCTCCTTATCCAATTCTCGTGGGCTGTAGAGGGGTACAGATAGTGGAATGATTGGTTATGGTCTATTTCAGAAGTTTTCTCCCCTGTGTATCTTCCCGAAGACAATTTCAGTCTGGGTTTTTGTGTTAAAGGCGACGGTTAAAATTAATTTGTTTCCCATAGGGTGATTTCGTTGAAGTCTTAGTCTAGAAATTCCTTTCTAGGTGACGGGTAACAGGAGAAAATATCTACGTCACCAGTGATGGCTTTAATCCGAACGCCTACAGTTTTGACGTTCATCGTCATTGGCTGTCTCAACTCGAATGCTGTCAAATCTTCCCTGATGAGATTTGCAACGACTCCGATCGCTGGTTGACCGGGGGCTATATTTCCATTTTTTCTTGTTACTGTGAAGACCCCGGGACTTTTAATAGGGTCTCCGGCCACATAAGGGTCTCCGTTACTTCGCATAAGTCAACTTATTGTATTTTAAAAGTATCAGCAATTGTATTTTAAAAGTGTCAGCAATTCAAATGCTTTGTTCTGTATGCCTCCGTCGGCGTTCCAAGTCAGCGTGTCCAAATTATTCTTAACTCTACGGGGTAATAATGTCTGTATGGAAGAACACGTCCTGTATTATTTGGTAATCACCTGCTGCAGTCCTGTATCCATCTGCTGCAGTCCTTTACCCATCTGTGGCTGCAGCAATGTCGTACTTGAGACAATTGTATTGATAATATTTCTTGTCATCTCTTCGAAGTTCGTGCTTTGTGGCCCCAGTGTTTGTTTCGAGTGCCGCTTGTTTTGGGCTATTTTTCTTCGTCTCTGTTTTCTCATTTTCTTTTTTCCTTCCGCCAACTTTCCTCCCAGTACTTCCCTGTTTGGAAAAGTACTTCGATGGCCCCCTTCGCCCACGTATTTTCTTTCTCGGAGTTTATTTTCCAACTCGCATTTCCCGGTTTTCATTTTGTGGTTCTCAGTGCACACTCGCTTATAAACACGGGGAATTGTTTTGATGGTGCCTCGTAATTCCCGTGGCGGTTGACAAATTTAAGAGAGTTTAATCTATCGGCCTTCTCTGAGGCCTTCTTCAGGTCAGACTGGAAGGTTTCCGGCGGAGGGAATGCGAAGTCTGGGGCGGGGAAAACGCAGGATATGCTGGGAAGGGGTATATAGTGGTGACGGTCGAGGCCGGAAATTTCAAAAGATCGGAAAGCTAGTATGCTATATGCGGAATAGTGAGTTTTCACTTCTATATTGGTGGCTGAATCGGGAAATCCCTAGAATGATTCGGGAGGAATACTGGTCGAATGAAAGGTTGTGGGAATTGGCGTGTGAAGGGATGGGAAGAGAGGAGAGTCAGGCAGAATTGCAGGAGTACCGGTGATTATTCATTCAAATGGATAAGGGGTAATGCATTCGCCTATGTAAAATGAAGGGCACTGTTTGCATGACAAAAGATAGATAATGTTTTTCGAGAGGCAATTGGCGTGGGAAAAAGGTGGCGGGTAATGATGGGAGCAGATCTGATAAGCGGATATGTTTAACATCGGGAGTGGTCGCAAGTAGGGGAAAGTTGAGGAAATTTTTCGGGGGGTGCCGAAGGATCTGAGAAACACATACAAATGAAACTTCTACGTTTACCGAATCTGACTGAGAAATCACTTCCTTATCTTCCTAGAGGAAGGTGGTTTGCTAACCGGAAATTCGGAATACGTGTGTTTCATTTGTACGTTTTTCTCTGTTTCTTTGTTCGCAAGCGCTATCTAGCTTCTCACTTTGAATTATTGTTCACATATTGGTGGAATAGCGGCGGTTATTCATGCGGAGGGAAAGGGTGGTCGTGCATTCGCCCGCGTATAAGGCAGGGCAGAAGTTACAGGAGAGGCGATATATAATGTTTTTTCCCCCCCGCGGGTAGGGGGATAGAGAATACTCCCGCAGTATCCCTGCTTGTCGTAAGAGGCGACTAAAAGGGCGGGGAGAAAACCCCGAAATCAAACCCCAAGCCAGCAAGGGATGCGTCCGGACAGTGCTGTGGATCCACTGTCTGTGAGCGGCCATACCATCTGGCCTGCGATCCGCCCAGGTGTTTGCCGTGCCTGGAGACCCGTAAGGGAGAGAAGGGGATCCTGGAGGGTGAGCTTTCTGGTTCCCAGCAGGGTGTCGGATGCCCTGTATGGACCGGGGAGTGATACCCCTCTTCGGCCCCGGATTTCGTGTAAACGGGAGGCCGGGAGCTAGCCACTCCCGGTCAATCGGCTTCCGTCGCGTTTTCACTCCGGTGGCGAGTGCCAAGGTTGTGGGGGTCTGCGTAGGGAGGTCGGAGATGTAAGGGTTTTGGTGGGCCCTTGCACCGAAGATCCACCCCGAAACAGACAACCACTCCTGAAGCGCTATATCCCTCGAGTTAGCCCTGGCGACCGCTCCGGTTTGGCGGAGTGGCGTCCCAAATGTGTGGCTCCGTGGCGGGTGGGGAGGCCGAGGGACGAATCATTTATTATTATGGAGGAAAAACCCTTTCCACCACTTAAAAGATCCCGTCCGGACACCGGCGGGGGAGAAAAGTGTATTGGCGCATGTAAGCGCTATTTAATTATGTCTTGTGCAAAGGAAGGTGAGACCTTGAAAAAGGTTTCTCCCTTCTTAATTCGCAGAGTGTTATCACAGATTGTGCCTGGGGACCCAAAGAGCGTGAAGAAGCTCAGGGATGGTACACTACTTATAGAGACCCTGAACGACACACAGAGCGAAAAACTGCTTGCTATGGGAATGCTCCATGACATTCCGATTAAGGTGGAGGTGCACCGCACTCTTAACACCTGTCGGGGAGTCATCAGTCACTACGACCTCCTATACGTGGACATCGAAGAAATCAAGAGAGAAATGTTCTCTCAGGGAGTGACTGATTGTCGTCGACTCACCACAAGGCGCAACGGAGAAAACGTAAACAGCACCTCCGTGATCTTGACGTTTGCGCGTGATAGACTACCCGACAAGGTGTTTGTGGGCTATGAATCGGTACCAGTGAGGCCATTCATCCCAAATCCCGTGCGTTGTTTCAAATGCCAACGGTTCGGCCATGTCGCGTCGCGCTGCGAGGGCAAGGCCACCTGCCCGCGCTGTGGCAAAGACGCGCACGAGGATAAAGAGTGCTCTTCGGAACCTCTTTGTGTGAATTGCGAGGGTACACACCCAGTGTACTCTCGTGATTGCCCGAAGATGAAAGAAGAGAGGAAAGTCATGGAGATAAAAACACTGGAAAAAATCCCATATGCGGAAGCGAGGAGAAAATACAGGGCGCTAATCGCTCCAACTTTCTCCCGGTCCTTTGCTTCCGTTGCAACCACGCAATGTGTAAAGTGTACCATCGCCACGCAGACAGAGATCCCGAAAGAATCCCCAATAGAAACCACGCAAGTGCCTAAACCAAAAAGGGTGAAGGATGGAAAGAGTAAGGTGGACAAGGAGCCACCTACTCCTGTGGGCCCTTCAAAGAAGAGCCCACTAAAAACCACCAAGGGGAACACGCCAAAAGGGCGTGAGAACACACCTTCCCCGCCGCCTCCAGTCAAGCCAAAGAAGCCGGAGGTAATTGAAGAGGACCAGAGTATCTCTGATACTGAGGTCTTCGCAAACGAGTGGAAGAGGAAACATCGCTTCAAGCGATAACCTCAATAGAGTTGGTCATCTCCCTTTTTAGTCATCTTATTTATTTATATATTTATTTATTTATTTATTTATTTTAACTGAACACTTTAAATGTGTTCCATTCTGCAGTGGAACTGCAATGGCTTTTATCGGCACAAGGAGGAGCTGGCCATTTTAATCCAAGATTTTAAACCCTCTTGTATTTGTCTCCAAGAGACCCATTTTAAGGCTGAAGATAAGGGTATTTTGAAGGGGTTCACTGTTTTTAGAACGGATGACCTAAGTGGCCAACGAGCCCAAGGGGGAGTAGCAGTTGCGGCCCGTGAGGCCCTTTACACCTCGCGAGTCCAACTGAACTCTCCATTCCAGGCCGTCGCTGTCACGGTGCACACCCCTGAGAGGATGACGTTATGCAACGTGTATCTGCCAGAGGGTGCACCGGTGACCCGCCTGAACCTTGAAGCCCTTGTCCACCAGCTTCCTCAGCCGTTCATTTTGATGGGAGATTTTAATGCCCATGATCCTCTCTGGGGAGGGCCAGAAACCCAAAGCAATAGGAGAGGTCGAATTTTATCCAACTTTATTGAGGATTTTAACCTGTTTTTATTAAATAGCGGCGAAAAAACCCGCTTTAACAGCTTTAATGGGGAATTCTCAGCAATAGATCTTTGTCTATGCTCGAGAAGTCTAGCCCCAAAGCTGAAAATGTCCACCCACAACGATCTCTGTGGGAGTGACCATTTTCCTCTTCTACTCGTTAAAGAAGACTCTTCGCCCACCATTTCAAAACCTCCGGAAAAGTGGCGTATTAACCGTGCGGACTGGCCACTTTTCAAGCGTACGTTTACATATAAACACGACGCAAGTTTCGACGCGTTGCACAACGTCGATAAACTAAGTTCAACGCTGTTGGCGGCAGCTACGAAAAGTATCCCTCGTACGTCCGGGAACATTAATCGAGCTCCTGTCCCTTGGTGGAACGGGGAATGCGACCGGGCGATTCGGGCGAGGAAAAAAGCACTGCATATTTTTAGAAAATATCCCACGGCAACTAATCTGGCATCGTACCGCCGCCTGAGAGCGCGAGCTCGAAGGGCCGTGAAGGAGGCCAAGAGGGCTTCCTGGATAGAATACGTCTCTACCATCAACCATCGCACGCCACTTGGTCAGGTATGGGACAAAGTGAAGAAAATCTCCGGGTCAAAGGGCTCATTTGTCATCTCGCCATTGCTTGTTGCTGGCCGGGTGGTTAATTCACCTGCCGAAATAAGCAACATATTTGCCAGTCAGTTCGCGGCCAATAGCAGTGCCCCCCCGCGGGTAGGGGGATAGAGAATACTCCCGCAGTATCCCTGCTTGTCGTAAGAGGCGACTAAAAGGGCGGGGAGAAAACCCCGAAAACAAACCCCAAGCCAGCAAGGGATGCGTCCGGACAGTGCTGTGGATCCACTGTCTGTGAGCGGCCATACCATCTGGCCTGCGATCCGCCCAGGTGTTTGCCGTGCCTGGAGACCCGTAAGGGAGAGAAGGGGATCCTGGAGGGTGATCTTTCTGGTTCCCAGCAGGGTTTCGGATGCCCTGCATGGACCGGAGAGTGATATCCCTCTTCGGCCCCGGATTTCGCGTAAACGGGAGGCCGGGAGCTAGCCACTTCCGGTCAATCGGCTTCCGTCGCGTTTTTGCTCCGGTGGCGAGTGCCAAGGTTGTGGGGGTCTGCGTAGGGAGGTCGGAGATGTAAGGGTTTTGGTGGGCCCTTGCACCGAAGATCCACCCCGAAACAGACAACCACTCCAGAAGCGCTATATCCCTCGAGTTAGCCCTGGCGACCACTCCGGTTTGGCGGAGTGGCGTCCCAAATGTGTGGCTCCGTGGTGGGTGGGGAGGCCGAGGGACGAATCATTTCTTAGTATGGAGGAAAAACCCTTTCCACCACTAAAAAGATCCCGTCCGGACACCGGCGGGGGAGAAAAGTGTATCGGCGCATGTAAGCGCTATTTAATTATGTCTTGTGCAAAGGAAGGTGAGACCTTGAAAAAGGTTTCTCCCTTCTTAATTCGCAGAGTGTTGTCACAGATTGTGCCTGGGGACCCAAAGAGCGTGAAGAAGCTCAGGGATGGTACACTACTTATAGAGACCCTGAACGACACACAGAGCGAAAAACTGCTAGCTATGGGAATGCTCCATGACATTCCGATTAAGGTGGAGGTGCACCGCACTCTTAACACCTGTCGGGGAGTCATCAGTCACTACGACCTCCTATACGTGGACATCGAAGAAATCAAGAGAGAAATGTTTTCTCAGGGAGTGACTGATTGTCGTCGACTCACCACGAGGCGCAACGGAGAAAACGTGAACAGCACCTCCGTGATCTTGACGTTTGCGCGCGATAGACTACCCGACAAGGTGTTTGTGGGCTACGAATCGGTACCAGTGAGGCCATTCATCCCGAATCCCGTGCGTTGTTTCAAATGCCAACGGTTCGGCCATGTCGCGTCGCGTTGCGAGGGTAAGGCCACCTGCCCGCGCTGTGGCAAAGACGCGCACGAGGATAAAGAGTGCTCTTCGGAACCTCTTTGTGTCAATTGCGAGGGTACACACCCAGTGTACTCTCGTGATTGCCCGAAGATGAAAGAAGAGAGGAAAGTCATGGAGATAAAAACCCTTGAAAAAATCCCATATGCGGAAGCGAGGAGAAAATACAGGGCGCTAATCGCTCCAACTTTCTCCCGGTCCTTTGCTTCCGTTGCAACCACGCAATGTGTAAAGTGTACCATCGCCACGCAGACGGAGATACCGAAAGAATCCCCAGTTGAAAACACGCAAGTGCCTAAACCCAAAAGGGTAAAGGACACAAAGAACAAGGTGGACAAGGAGCCACCTACTCCTGTGGGCCCTTCAAAGAAGAGCCCACTAAAAACCACCAAGGGGAACACGCCAAAAGGGCGTGAGAATACACCTTCCCCGCCGCCTCCAGTGAAGCCAAAGAAGCCGGAGGTAATTGAAGAGGACCAGAGTATCTCTGATACTGAGGTCTTCGCAAACGAGTGGAAGAGGAAACATCGCTTCAAGCGATAACCTCAATAGAGTTGGTCATCTCCCTTTTTAGTCAACTTATTTATTTATATATTTATTTATTTATTCATTTTAATTTAACATTTTAAATGTGTTCCATTCTGCAGTGGAACTGCAATGGTTTTTATCGGCACAAGGAGGAGCTGGCCATTTTAATCCAAGATTTTAAACCCTCTTGTATTTGTCTCCAAGAGACCCATTTTAAGGCTGAAGATAAGGGTATTCTGAAGGGGTTCACTGTTTTTAGAACGGATGACCTAAGTGGCCAACGAGCCCAAGGGGGAGTAGCAGTTGCGGCCCGTGAGGCCCTTTACACCTCGCGAGTCCAACTGAACTCTCCATTCCAGGCCGTCGCTGTCACGGTGCACACCCCTGAGAGGATGACGTTATGCAACGTGTATCTGCCAGAGGGTGCACCGGTGACCCGCCTGAACCTTGAAGCCCTTGTCCACCAGCTTCCTCAGCCGTTCATTTTGATGGGAGATTTTAATGCCCATGATCCTCTCTGGGGAGGTCCAGAAACCCAAAGCAATAGGAGAGGTCGAATTTTATCCAACTTTATTGAGGATTTTAACCTGTTTTTATTAAATAGCGGCGAAAAAACCCGGTTTAACAGCTTCAATGGGGAATTCTCAGCAATAGATCTTTGTCTATGCTCGAGAAGTCTAGCCCCAAAGCTGAAAATGTCCACCCACAACGATCTCTGTGGGAGTGACCATTTTCCTCTTCTACTCGTTAAAGAAGACTCTTCGCCCACCATTTCAAAACCTCCGGAAAAGTGGCGTATTAACCGTGCGGACTGGCCACTTTTCAAGCGCACGTTTACATATAAACACGACGCAAGTTTCGACGCGTTGCACAACGTCGATAAACTAAGTTCAACGCTGTTGGCGGCAGCTACCAAAAGTATCCCTCGTACGTCCGGGAACATTAATCGAGCTCCTGTCCCTTGGTGGAACGGGGAATGCGACCGGGCGATTCGGGCGAGGAAAAAAGCATTGAGTATTTTTAGAAAATATCCCACGGCAACTAATCTGGCATCGTACCGCCGTCTGAGAGCGCGAGCTCGAAGGGCCGTGAAGGAGGCCAAGAGGGCTTCCTGGATAGAATACGTCTCTACCATCAACCATCGCACGCCACTTGGTCAGGTATGGGACAAAGTGAAGAAAATCTCCGGGTCCAAGGGCTCATTTGTCATCTCGCCATTGCTTGTTGCTGGCCGGGTGGTTAATTCACCTGCCGAAATAAGCAACATATTTGCCAGTCAGTTCGCGGCCAATAGCAGTGACGAGGGCTATGCCGCGGACTTTGCGAACCTGAAGAGGCGATGCGAGAGTGTCCCTCTCAATTTCGGTGCAGGTCCTACAACCGAATATTACAATGAGCCTTTCACGTCCTGGGAGCTTAAATCCGCCATCGAAGACTCCCATTACACCTCGCCAGGGGCGGACGAAATCCACAACGCATTTCTCCGGAACATTCCGGAAACTGCGATTGGGGAGGTCCTAAATACCCTCAACCAACTTTGGAACGAGGGCAGTTTTCCAAATGCCTGGCGAGAGTCCATCGTGATACCAATCCCAAAACAGGGCAAGGACAAAAATGACCCGAACAACTACCGTCCCATATCTCTCACCAGCTGCCTGTGCAAGGTGATGGAACGGATGGTAAACCGACGTCTCATGTGGTGCTTGGAGAGTCGACACCTGCTCTCCGACGCTCAGTGCGGCTTTCGGCGTGGCAGGTCCACGACAGACCATCTGGTTCGCACTGAGAACTTCATCCAGGAAGCCTTTCTCCACCGTCAACACGTCATAGCAGTCTTTTTCGACCTGGAGAAGGCCTATGATAGTGTGTGGCGATGGAGAATCCTCAACACGCTCCACAAGTGGGGATTTAGAGGCAGCATGGCCCTATTTATCAGGAATTTTTTAACTAACCGCCTTTTTAAAGTAAGGACTGGGAAGCACTTATCCCGATCTTTTACACAGGAGAACGGGGTACCCCAGGGTTCAGTACTGAGCGTGACGTTATTTGCCATCGCCATCAACGACGTGGTGGAATGCATCAATGCCCCGGTGATGGCATCGCTCTATGTGGACGACTTAGCCATATTTTGCCGGTCGACACGACTGCCAAACGCTTCCAGGCAAGCCCAGGTGACTCTAAACAAACTGGGAGAGTGGTCGCGAAAGAACGGATTTCGTTTCTCCATGGAGAAAACGAAATGCGTGCACTTTCACCGTCTTCGCGGTTACCACGTTACCCCGACCCTAACCCTGTTGGGTAGGATTCTTCCATTTGTGGAGTCCGTCCGCTTTCTCGGCATGATCCTGGACCAAAAGCTGAACTGGCGGGAGCATATCCGCGTGTTACGCGAGAGGTGTCGCCAAACCCTCAACGTTTTAAAGTTTTTAACTCACTCCACTTGGGGAGCAGACCGCACCACCGTGCTTTTATTGTACAGAGGCTTGGTGCGATCCAAACTGGACTATGGTTCCATAGTGTATTCCTCAGCACGAGAGTCTTACTTGAGACCACTCACATGTGTCCACAATGCTGGGATACGGTTGGCCACCGGGGCATTTAGAACAAGCCCAGTCCCAAGCTTACTTGCAGACGCAGGGGAGCCTCCGTTGGAAACCCGCAGGATGATTTTAATGGGCAACTATGCCTGTAAAATTTTGTCAGAGACAATCCACCCTTGTTTTAACATAGTTTTTAACCAACGGTTTTTAGACTTATTTAACAGGCGGAGAAGGGCAACTAGGCCCTTTGCCGTTCGTTTTAATGATTTCATTAATGAGGTAAATTTTACATTTCCTCAAATATGCCCCGTCTCTTATGCTAAGTATCCGCCTTGGTTAACACCAATGCCGGATATTAAACTCATTGCCAGTGCACGCCGCAAAGCCAAGACGACCGATTCCGAATACCAGCAGCTCTTTAGTGCCGTCCTCAGCTCACTTTCTGACTTCGTCCCAGTCTACACCGACGGGTCAAAGTCAGAATCTGCATGTGCCTATGCGGTCGTGTCCCACTACCATGGAGTCGTGAGGAAAAAACTACACACTTCTTGCAGCATTTTCACAGCCGAGCTGTCAGCCATAAGGACGGCCCTAGGAGAAATAAAAGAAAGCAATGGCTCTTTCCTCATCTGCACAGACTCGTTGAGCGCCCTAAAATCTTTATCGGTCTTTGCACCTGTGCACCCGATAGTCCAGGAGATCCATTATACCCTGTTGTCCCTTCAGAGAAAGGGGAACAGGGTCTCCTTTATATGGACTCCTGGTCACGTCGGCATAAGAGGCAATGAAAAAGCTGACCAGGCAGCGAAGGATGCCCTTCGACAACCCGAGACCGACTCCACTTTGGTTCCAATGGAGGACGTGAAGGCCGCCTTGCGGAACTCGGTCCTGCATCAGTGGAAGGAGACTTGGCAGTCTCTGCAAAATAATAAACTCAGGGCAATAAAACCGGTCGTTTCCCCATGGTCCTCTTCCATCCGGAGCATTCGGAGGGAAGAGGTCATGATTACGCGCATGAGAATAGGACACTCTGCCCTCACTCATTCGTACCTCTTTGCGGAGGTAAAAGAACAGCCCCGCTGCAATGAGTGCCTCCAACCCCTGACGATAAAACATATCCTGACGGAATGTAAAACATACGAAAGGGCCAGAGACATGTTGAAGATAAGGGGAGACTTAAGAAATATTTTAGGGGATGACTCTGGGTCTATAAACCGAGTCTTAAGTTTCTTAAGGTATACTGGTTTAATGGGGCAGCTTTAGCTTTGGAGCTCATAATTTTAATGCTTTTGATTTTAGCATTTTCCTTTTTTTTTTTTTTTTTTGTTTAATTTATTTATTTATATATTTATTCGTATTTATTTGTTTACTTATTCCTAGTTTAAAAGGAACATAAGTTTTACGTAATGACAGTGGTGCAAAATGACCATAGCTGTCGACGCACCCTACAAACCCCTAAAACTACTACAATAATGTTTTTTAAGTGCAGGTGGCGTCGGGTTGGAAGTTGGTAGGAAAGGGGGTTGAGGGTCTTAGAACATCGTAGTATTTGCAGCGTGGGCGATTGCATGGTGCGGATAGGGGCGGGGAAGAGACGGGGGTGCTCGCAGTTCGTTTTGTCGGCTTAAAAAGTTGTCTCGCAAGTTCGATGAGCATTTAAACGAAATGGAGGGACAATGTGGGAATAAAGGTGATGTGGACTGACTGTTATTAATAATTGGGAAGAGGTCACGAATTAAATGTTTAATTTTGTGTGTTCCGGGGAAGAAAGTGGTGATAAGATTTGGGCATTTTGGGCGGTTTGGTTTGGGGAGGGGAGTGTATTGGGTTGACGGTTTGAGGATTTTACTGTTTAGTAGTTTTTCAGGGTATCCACATTTTCTGAGAGGGTCATGTAGCTGATTCAAGTATTTCTGTTGGAAGGGGGTGTTGCTGCAGAGACGGAAGCCAAGGACTGAGAGTGAGAATGGGATGGAGCGCTTTTTATGAGGTGAATGGCAGCTGTCGAAGTGGAGATACTGTTGCTTATTAGTTGGTTTAATGTGGACTGAGGTGTAAAACGTATTATTTTGGAGGTGAATGTCGATATCTAGGAAAGTGATATTCGAGTCAAATATAGAAGTGAAAGATACCGAGGAGGAGTTGAGAGAGTAAATAAAAGAGGATAAAGTTTCGCGTCCGTGGGACAAAAGGAGGAAAATATCATCGATAGAGCGGGCCCAGAAGAGTGGTTTGAAGGTTTTTTGTCGCAGAAAGTTATGTTCAAGTTTACCCATAAAAAAGATTCACGTATGTAGTAGCTATTCGCGTGCCCATTGCAGTGCCTTTTGTTTGTAAATATATGTTGTCGTTAAATTGGAAAGTATTTTTGGTGAGGATGATTTGGCTCAGTTCGATGAGGAAATCTGTAGATGTCGGATCGGTGTGTGTGGTTGCGGATGGTAGGGAGAGGTAATATTTCAGGGCTTTTAAGCCTTCATTGTGGGGAATGGAGGTATAGAGAGATGCAACGTCTATTGTGGTCATGAGAATGGTCGTGTTGTGCGGAATTGGGATTGATTGTAGACGTTCCAGAAAGTGGTGCGAATCTTTGATGTAACAAGGGAGTGAATTGGCTATGGGTTGAAGGTGGTTGTCTATTAATACGGAGATTCGTTCAGTGAGTGAGTTGATGCTGGAGACAATAGGGCGTCCGGGGTTATTGGTTTTGTGGATTTTAGGTAGCAAATAGAAATGGGGGTCTTAGAATTAGGTGGCGAAAGAATGGATGTATCTTTGGGAGAGAGACCTTCTTTTGAACCAAAATTGGATAGAAGAGAGAGAATATTCTTTTGATATGAAGGGTTTGGATCCTGGGGTAGGGGGGCATAGCAGGAAAGGTCGTTTACTTGGCGAAATGCCTCAGCGTCGTAGTCTTCTCTGTTTAGCATGACAGCGGATGACCCTTAGTCCGCCGTCGTGATTATAATATCTTTGTTTGACACTGCACGCGTGAGAGCTTGTCTCTCAGAGGGGGAAAGGTTATCTGGTGACTTTAGGGAGTCTATGAATTTTTATCGGAAATCTTGGTCAGAAGGAGATTGATAAAGATTCCAATTGGATAGTTGTCGCCGAAGAGCGTTCCATTTCTAAGATTTATATATATCTATGTGTATAAAAACCTGTATGTGTGCTGGAATGTTTTAATATGTTAGCTGATATGCATGTATATATGTGTGTGTATGTATGTAATACATAAATTCATAAGCAATTGTGACCATGAGCTACTGTGGAAAGATATAAATGAAAGCAGGGTTCGCAAGATATAGTCAGAAACCTTGGATAAGCAACAAAACATTATATATGGTGAGAATTATCGATATAATAATAATAATAATAAGAATAATAATAATATTTATTGTTCTGTAGGTCATACATGCGACATAGAACATTGTCAGGCAAGACATCAAAGCGTACATGTTGTCATAACTTATCATATAAAAATTCATTTACATTGTAATAACCCTTTGGCTGTAGAAGTTTCCTTAATTCTGTCTTAAAAACGTTAATATTTGAAATAAGTTTTATATTCAAAGGCAGTTTGTTAAAAATAAGCGAAGCTGAGTGATGGGGACCTCTTCTGGCACATAATTGTTGTAAAATATGTGTTTTCACTCCCACGGGTCAAATAAGCATGAACCGTGGAGTTTGGTAAGAATAAAGTAGGGTTCTTTTTTACAAATAATGCACAGTAAAAAATGTACATACTTGGTAGTGTCATTATATTAAATTTTAGAAATAATGGCTTTCCTGGAAACCTGATGGACACGTTTGCCATAACTTTCAAAGCTCTTTTTTGCATAGAGAATGCCATAGCAGCAGCACTTGTGTTTCCCCATAAAACAACACAATAAGCCAAGTAAGAATGGATTTTGGCATAATATATTAATTTCAGTATTTCTAATGAAGTAGTTGGAGCCAGTTTACGAATCATATATATTCCCGTTGCCATTTTATTAACTAAATCCTCAATATGATATTGCCAATCAAGGTTTTCATTTAATTTTAACCCTAAGAATTTTGTAGAACTAGACTGCTGAATAGATGTGGATGCATCAATCTTAAGTAGAGGACTTGTTACTGGAGGATTAATTTTATGATGGAAATTTAAAAAACATGTTTTATTTCCGTTCAGTTTTAAGTTATTTCTTTTACACCAGCCACTCATATCTGCTACTGTTGAATGTGCCAAATCATTTACCTCACCTGTCTTATTACCAAAACTAAGGGTAGTAGTATCGTCAGCATATAAAAGCACTTTACTCTGATGCAGTTGAGATGCTAGGTCGTTAATAAAAATAGTAAATAATAGTGGCCCGAGAATAGAACCTTGGGGCACTCCACAATTTGAAGTAAGAACATCAGAGTAATACTGATTGGCACCACCCTTACAATTAGTATTTAGTTGCACTACCTGCTTGCAATTTGTTAAATAAGATTGTATCCAAGCTAAAGCATTGCCATTGATTCCAATTTGGCAAAGTTTACTGTACAATATACAATGGTTTACAGTATCAAATGCCTTAGTTAAGTCATAGAAAATCCCAATAATTTGTTTCTGATTGGCAAGACCAAAGATAATGTCATTAACAAGCTGAAAAACAGCAGACATAGTTGACTTACCCTTAATAAAGCCATGTTGGGAAGGATTCAATAAATTAAATTTACACAGATAGTCAGTGATACGGTTATAAAAAAGTTTTTCTAAGATTTTAGAAAACACAGAAAGTAGTTCTATGGGTCTGTAATTATTTGAGTCACTCAAAGATCCCTTTTTATGAATTGGGCATATCACGGAAATTTTAAATTTGTCGGAAAATGACCATTGCAGATTGATAGATTGAAAATATCCGATAGGGGGGTAGAAATAATTTTAGCAGCTAGCTTAATAATGGGCATAGGTACCCCATCACTTCCGACAGACCATTTATTAGCGAGAGAATTTATGACATCTTCAACCTCAGCAGGATCTGAGGGACAAAGAAATATTGAGGCAGAAGTACCCGTCATTCTGAAGATTGATGGAGAACTATCATCAACTTGGCAGAATTGTTTATTAAAACAATTTGCTATGTTATTTGGATTTGAAACAGCAATATCCTTAAACTTTATGAAAGGTGGCGGCTGTTGAGTGGGGTTGTTATTCGTCTGCTGCTTAATAACATTCCATGCAGCTTTGCTTATATTATTAGATAAGGAAATACGCTGGTTGAAATAGTTTTTCTT
Organism: Hetaerina americana; assembly: GCF_022747635.1. NCBI lineage: Eukaryota > Metazoa > Arthropoda > Insecta > Odonata > Calopterygidae > Hetaerina > Hetaerina americana. Next base: position 24,656 of record NW_027286777.1, read on the forward strand.
AAATTCCTTGATTTGGCTTTTATAATTGTGCAGAAGTACTTTGTACTCATTATAAAGAGAAGGGTCAGAAAATTTACATTGGCGATGTAAATCTCTTACTCTAATACTCATGTCCATCAACTCCGAAGTGAACTTGACATTTTTCCTTTTACGATCAGCAATTATTGTTTTTAAAGGAAAGGAATGGTTAAAAATTAGTAAAAATTTGTTAAGGAAGGAGTTAAATTTAATATCAACTTCGGAAGTGCAATTTTCATCTTCCCAAATTATGCTTGCCAAATTCTTAAGAAATTCATCAATGCTGCTGTCATTATAAAAACGTTTAGTGACAAATATTGGTACAGTTGATTTAAAACCGTTGAACATCACCTCAATATCAAGGACGCAATGGTCAGACAGATAACTAAATACAGTATCACACAAAATCATCTTATTTGGTATGTTAGTTACAACTAAGTCAATAAGAGTAGAAGAATGAGAAGTTACCCTTGTAGGGACATTATTAATTACTGCTAAGCCAAAAGATTGAAGCAAGGCACCAAGTTCTTCAGGTTGGATAGAGGGACTTAATAAGTCAATGTTAAAGTCACCAAAGATTATTAGGTAATTAACATTACCACTTAACACGAATTGAATATTGTCACTGAATTCCTGTAAGAAAGAAATGAAAGAGGCACTTGGAGATCTGTACGTCACAACTACCCCTAGACTGAGCTTGTTTGATCTTAAAATAACTGCTGCACATTCGTGGACTTTTTCAACGTTGTGTCTTGTCTTCATAAGTGAGAAAGACAATGAAGGTTTGCAATAGATTGCAACACCTCCACCTCTGTTATCCTGTCTACAAAACGAAGCTGCAAGCTTCATGTCATTGATAGCATAGCGTTGGATTTCGTCACTTAATAGCCAATGTTCTGTTACTAATAAAACATCACTCTTCTTTTCTTGGAGAAGGACCTCTAAATCAGTAGTCTTATTCCTGAGAGATCGTATGTTTCGATAAAGAAACTTAAGCAAGTTTCCATCCACTCCTAGTCACTTAGAACTCGATCTAGTTTTCACAGGAGTGCGTCGCTGCGACAACCCAGGTGGGACCGCCAAGGGTAGTTCAGCATGGTTTTCCTCAACACCATCCGCAATTCCCGTCGATACATTTACCCTATCACTACGGGCGAAGGGCTTGCGAAAAAAAATCGCTTTATACATGCACCTTGGGGCCATAGTTCACAATTGAGTAATTTATCGAGTAGAGTTAAATCAGCCCCAATCTTAAAAGAAACACTGTTTTCACTTCTTCACATACAAACTCCCTATCGGTAAATTTGCGCCGTAGGAAACCTAATGTTTCGCTGGTAGTAGTTTTTACATTAATGCGCCCGAGAAATATCCAGGCTCGTCTTGGGATCGCCGTGAAGGTTTCCTCTTCCATGTTAGACCCAAAAACACAATAATTGTGTTTATTTTTGGGCTTGTGTTCTTTGGATGAGCTCATCGACTCCTGATTTGCAGCGCTAGTACGTTTTTGGGTATTGTCCGTTTGCTGGTTTCGTACCTGTTGATTTGCTCTCCTTTTCTTTCTAGAGATGACTTCTTGGAAGCCATCGTTCACAGGATCGTCAGCTTCACTTTGATTATTGCTATTTAAGACAGAAGTATCACCAATAATTCCAATTTCTGCATTCTCGGATTCAGCATTTCTCCCTTGCGGGAGAATATCAATAATCTCCTGGGGAACAGGAACAGCTCCAGATTCAGACAAAACGTTGGTATCCCCTCGTTTAGGAATGTTCGTGGAGACATGCGACCTCTCGGCTATGCATACACTGCTGACTTTTCCCTGGGTTAAACTGTTTAATTTCATTTTAAGGTGCTCCACTTCTGTTGCAAGTACAGTTACCGTGTCGGCCATCTTGAAACCGCACGAAGTTTGTTGACATTGCAATTTAGACATGACCAGAAAAGTGATTGGTTTTCTTGGACGACTTTAAAACTGAGCTCATTCAACTTTGAGCATTTAAGGTGAAAATAGTTCAAACATAACTCGCAAAGGACAAGTTTTTCCTCATTTCGAGGCTGTCATAGCAGGAGCCGCACTTGTTTACGTCTACACCGGACGCCATATTTCATATTTTAAATATGTTTAAAGCACAGCCATTCTGCAAAACAACTCTTCAACCGAAGGGTGTCCGGTACTGGGGGCAGCCACATTCGTTCCACCAATGCTGGCATAGGTTTTGCCGAATGTTTATTCGCAGTTCTTAATTGTATGAATTCCACGATTAGAGTGGTCATTATGAAAGATTTGAAGCTCGGAAAGAGCCGTAAGTTCAGGGTGATCAGATTTATGTCCCCCCCCGCGGGTAGGGGGATAGAGAATACTCCCGCAGTATCCCTGCTTGTCGTAAGAGGCGACTAAAAGGGCGGGGAGAAAACCCCGAAAACAAACCCCAAGCCAGCAAGGGATGCGTCCGGACAGTGCTGTGGATCCACTGTCTGTGAGCGGCCATACCATCTGGCCTGCGATCCGCCCAGGTGTTTGCCGTGCCTGGAGACCCGTAAGGGAGAGAAGGGGATCCTGGAGGGTGAGCTTTCTGGTTCCCAGCAGGGTGTCGGATGCCCTGTATGGACCGGGGAGTGATACCCCTCTTCGGCCCCGGATTTCGCGTAAACGGGAGGCCGGGAGCTAGCCACTCCCGGTCAATCGGCTTCCGTCGCGTTTTCACTCCGGTGGCGAGTGCCAAGGTTGTGGGGGTCTGCGTAGGGAGGTCGGAGATGTAAGGGTTTTGGTGGGCCCTTGTATCGAAGATCCACCCCGAAACAGACAACCACTCCTGAAGCACTATATCCCTCGAGTTAGCCCTGGCGACCGCTCCGGTTTGGCGGAGTGGCGTCCCGAATGTGTGGCTCCGTGGTGGGTGGGGAGGCCGAGGGACGAATTATTAATTATTATGGAGGAAAAACCCTTTCCACCAACAAAAAGATCCCGTCCGGACTCGGGCGGGGGAGATCAATGCATAGGTGCTTGCAAGCGGTACCTCATAATGTCATGTGCTAAGGAAGGTGAGACCTTGAAAAAGGTCTCTCCTTTCCTTATACGGAGAGTTTTGTCGCAGATAGTACCTGGGGACCCGAAGAGCGTCAAGAAACTCAGGGACGGTACTCTGCTTATAGAGACATCGAACGAAAAACAAAGCGAAAAATTATTGGCAATGGGAATGCTCCATGACATTCCGGTAAAAGTGGAGGTGCACCGCACTCTCAACACTTGTCGGGGAGTCATCAGCCATTACGACCTTCTCTATGTTGACGTCGACGAAATCAAGAGAGAAATGTTCTCTCAGGGAGTGACTGATTGTCGTCGACTAACGACAAGGCGCAACGGCGAGAACATTAACACCACGTCCGTGATTTTGACGTTCGCTCGTGATAGGCTGCCCGACAAGGTATTCATTGGATACGAATCGGTCCCAGTGAGGCCGTTCATTCCTAATCCCGTGCGTTGTTTTCAGTGCCAACGTTTCGGCCACGTCGCGTCGCGCTGCGAGGGCAAGGCAACCTGCCCGCGCTGTGGCAAGGACGCGCACGAGGATAGAGAGTGCTCCTCGGAAGCTCTTTGCGTCAATTGCGAGGGTACACATCCAGTGTACTCCCGTGATTGTCCGAAGATGAAGGAGGAAAGAAAGATCATGGAGATAAAGACGCTGGAAAAGACTTCATATTTGGAAGCGAGGAGAAAGTACAGGGCACTCGTCGCCCCAACTTTCTCCCGGTCCTTTGCTTCCGTCGCGTCTACCCCATTGCCAAAGTGCACCATCGCCACGCAAACTGACGCCCCTCAAGTCACCGCTTTGGTCACGCAAAGGAAAAAATTAAAAAGCACCAAAGAGACAAAGAGTAAGGTGGACAATGAACCACCTACTCCGGTGGGCCCTTCGAAGAAGAGCCCACAAAGAAAAACCACCAAGGGGAACACGACGATACGGCGTGAGAAGACCCCTTCCCCTACACCTCCCGCAAAACCAGGGAGGCCGGAGGTTCTGGAGGACCAGAGTATCTCGGATACGGAGGTCCTGGCAACTGAGTGGAGGAGGAAACATCGCTTTAAGCGATGATTTCTTAAAAACCGGTCATCTCCCAAATTTTAAAACACAATTATTTATCTATTTATTTATTTTAATTATAATTAATTTTAATGGCCTTTTTACTGCAGTGGAACTGCAACGGTTTTTATCGGCACAAGGAGGAGCTGGCCGTTTTAATGGACGCTTTTGATCCCTCTTGCATCTGTCTGCAAGAGACGCATTTTAAGGCGACAGACAAGGGTGTTTTAAAGGGGTGCACTGTTTTTAGACTTGACGACACGAGTGGTCAACGCGCCCAAGGAGGAGTGGCAGTTGCGATTCGCGAGGCCCTTTACACCTCCCGAGTCCAACTGAACACCCCATTCCAGGCAGTGGCTGTCACAGTGCACACCCCAGAGACGATGACGTTATGCAAGGTCTATCTGCCGGAGGGTGCACCGGTAACTCGTTTTAACTTGGAAGCCCTTGTCCGTCAGCTACCTCGTCCATTTATTTTGATGGGCGATTTTAATGCCCACGATCCACTATGGGGAGGCCCATCCACCCCAAGCAATAGGAGAGGGCGAATTTTATCGAATTTTATTGAGGATTTTAATTTGTTTTTATTAAATAGCGGGGAAAAAACTCGCTTCAACAGCTTCACAGGGGAATTTTCAGCAATAGATCTTGCCATATGCTCGAGAAGCCTAGCCCCGAAGCTGAAGATGATCGTCCACAACGATCTCTGTGGGAGTGACCACTTTCCTCTTCTACTCGAGAAAGTAGACCGTTCGCCAAACACCTTCAGACCTCCAGAAAACTGGCGTATCAGCCGTGCCGACTGGTCGCTTTTTAAGAATATTTTTCATTTTAAACACGACGCAAGTCTCGACGCGTTGCAAAATGTCGAGACACTGACTTCAACGCTCGTAGCCGCAGCTACCGAAAGTGTTCCTCGCACGTCCGGCACCCTTCATCGGGCACCCGTCCCTTGGTGGAACGAGGACTGCGACAGGGCGATCCGGACGAGGAAAAAAGCGTTGAATATTTTTAAGAAATACCCCACGGCAACAAACCTGGCAGCCTAAGCCACTTACGAGCGCGAGCCCAGAAGGCGGTGAAGCAGGCCAAGAGGGCATCCTGGATAGAGTATGTCGCTACCATTAACCAGAGAACCCCCCTTGCGCAGGTATGGGAGAAAGTCAAAAAAATCTCTGGGTCCAAGGGCTCCTTCGTCATCTCGCCACTGCTTGTTGCTGGACGGGTGGTGACCTCACCCCCAGAAATAAGCGACACTTTCGCCCAGCAGTTCGCGGCCAGCAGCAGTGATGAACTATATGACGCCAACTTCGCAAACTTCAAGAGGCAATGTGAGAGAGTCCCTCTCAATTTTGGCGAAGCTGGAAATCCTGCAGCATACAACGAGCCATTCTCGCCATGGGAACTAGAGTCCTCTATCATGGACTCCCATAACACCTCACCGGGAATGGATCAGATCCACAACGCCTTTCTTCGGAATATTCCGAAGTCAGCGTTGGGGGAGGTCCTCAATACCCTCAACTAATTGTGGATTGAGGGTAGTTTTCCGAATTCCTGGCGGGAGTCCCTGGTGATACCCGTTCCGAAACAGGGTAAGAACAAGAGCGACCCGAACAGCTATCGGCCCATCTCTCTCACCAGTTGCCTGTGCAAGGTGATGGAAAGAATGGTTAACCGACGTCTCGTCTGGTGCCTGGAGAGACAACACCTCCTCTCCGACGCTCAGTGCGGCTTCCGGCGTGAGAGGTCCACGACAGATCATCTGGTGCGCACTGACAATTTCATCCAGGAAGCCTTTCTGTTACGCCAACACGTCGTAGCAGTCTTCTTCGACCTCGAGAAGGCCTACGACAGTGTGTGGCGACGAAAGATTTTAAACACGTTGCACAAGTGGGGTTTTAAGGGCAATATGGCCATATTTATAAAAATTTTTTTAACAAACCGCCTTTTTAGAGTAAGGACGGGCAATCATTTATCCCGATCCTACACTCAGGAGAACGGCGTACCTCAGGGATCAGTCCTGAGCGTGACGTTGTTCGCCATCGCAATCAACGACGTAACGGAATGCATCAATGCCCCGGTGATGGCATCGCTATTTGTCGACGACCTGGCTATTTTCTGCCGCTCTACAAGACTGGCATACGCCTCCAGGCAAGCCCAGGTCACCTTGAACAAACTGGGAGAGTGGTCGCGAAGGAAAGGGTTTCGCTTCTCCACGGAGAAAACGAAATGTGTTCATTTCCACCGTCTTCGCGGACAGCACACACCACCGACCTTATGCCTTCTGGGCAGAAATCTCCCATTTGTCGAGTCCATTCGCTTTCTCGGCATGATCCTGGACGAAAAACTAAATTGGCGGGAGCATATACGGGTATTACGGGAGAGGTGTCGCCAGACCCTAAATATCCTAAGGTTTTTGACCCACTCCAAATGGGGAGCAGATCGCTCTACCATGCTTTTATTATATCGAGGCTTGGTCCGTTCGAAGCTGGACTACGGGTCCATAATATACTCGTCAGGACGAGAGTCCTATTTGAAACCCCTGACGTGTGTCCACAATGCCGGGATACGTTTGGCCACTGGGGCATTTAGAACCAGCCCAGTCCCCAGCCTACTTGCTGACGCAGGTGAACCCTCGTTAGCAACCCGCAGGTTGATTTCGATGGGAAATTATGCCTGTAAAGTTTTATCCGTGACCAAGCACCCATGTTTTAACATTCTTTTTAAACCAAGATTTTTAGATATATTTAACAGGCGAAGAAGGGCAACTAGGCCCTTGGCCGTTCGTTTTACTGATTTTATCGAGGCACTCAATATTACCTTACCTCAAGTTCTCCCTGTCGCCTATGCTAAACATCCTCCTTGGCTAACACCAAAGCCGGATATGAAGTCGTTGCCTCATGCGCACTGCAAAGCGTTCACGACCGAGTCAGAATACCAAGGACTCTTTAACGCCTTCCTCGGATCGCACCCGGACTTCGTCCCGGTCTACACCGATGGGTCGAAGTCGGCGTCCGCATGTGCCTATGCAGTCGTCTCCCGCTACCATGGAGTCGTGAGGGAAAAATTGAACACGCTTTGCGGTATATTCACAGCCGAACTGTCAGCCATAAGAACCGCCCTAAAACAACTAAATGAAAATAACGGCTCTTTTCTCATCTGTTCGGACTCTTCTAGCGCCTTAAAATCCATTTCGGTGTTCTCATCAATGCACCCGATAGTCCAAGAGATCCATCATAGTCTCTTATCCCTTCAGAGAAAGGGGACCAGGGTATCCTTTATGTGGATTCCTGGTCATGTGGGAATACCTGGCAACGAAAAAGCCGACAAAGCAGCGAAGGAAGCCCTGGACCAAAGTGAGTCCGATCATTGTTTGGTACCGGTGGAGGACATAAAGGCCGCCTTGCGGCATAATGTCCTAAACCAGTGGAAAGAAGCTTGGCGGTCCCTAATAAATAATAAACTTAGGGAGATAAAACCGGTTGTTTCGGCATGGTCCTCTTCCATCCGAAAGAATCGGAGGGAAGAGGTCACGATTACGCGTTTGAGGATAGGGCACTCTGCCCTCACACACTCGTACCTCTTCACAGAGGGAAAAGTGCAACCGCGCTGCAATGAGTGCGACCTGCCCCTTACAATGAAACATATTCTTACGCAGTGCCAAAAATATAAAAGGGCCAGAGAAAAGTTTCATGTAAGGGGAGATCTGGATCAAATATTAGGAGACGACCCCAACTCTTTAAGCAAGGTTTTATTATTTTTAAAGGAAACTGGCCTAATGAGGAAACTTTAGCTGTGGTATTTTTATTCTTGCCGATGTCATTTGTTTTTACTATATATTTATTTATCTATTTATTTATTTATTTATTTATTAAACCCTAACTGTGGTTTTTAAAAGTTTCGACGTGGTGCAAAATGACCTCAGCCGTCGATGCACCCCATAAACAAAAATACTACTACTACTAGATTTATGTCTGTAATGGCACCACCACCGAACTCGTCCCAGATATTATATATCTTTTTCAGGGCTTCCCATTCTCTGAGTTTATCGCCGCAGCCAAGAATCAGATTCGCGACGTTGTCTATTCGACCGCATTACGATCTACGGCGGGAATCAGCTATCTGTTGGTGGTGCTTCATTTGCCTCGTCATGATCATGTTCGCGATTACGTCGAACATTCGAATACATGCCTTATCGTTCGCCCTGCTGGTCGCCCAGCATTTCCAAGAAAAAGTCCTTTTTGATCTCTTTTGTCCTTGCTCGGCATGCGCTCTGAGATACAGGCAATGCGTAATTGCTTCTCCATCTAGCAGGATAGAGGCGGCATTTTTCTTCTCTTCCAATGCCCTGCGGTGGCATTCGTCGCGCGTGAGTTCCTGCCACGCGCCCTTGAGGAGTGCATTGCGCCACGCGTCGTCACCCCCGAGGATACGCAGGCTGAGCTTCACGTAGACCACCTTAGCCTTTAGAGCTATATCTGTTTCATCGAGACCACCCTGCTCGAACCGACCATGGAGATGGTTGCGGGACACTCTTTACGTAGCCGTTCCAGATCATTTGGTTGATCGCTATCATGAAATATGCATCATATTTAGCGGGTAGGGGCCACAGATGGGCCACATACCATAGCCTCGGGAAGAAAATTGTTGAGGAGGCGGATGCGGGTCACAATCGGGAAGGAAGGGAATGAAAGTTTTCCAACACTCCATTTTACGTGGTGGTCAAAAATTCCCCAGTTTCGCTGAATCGTCAGAACCAACTCCTCCCACCGGAACCCTAAGATTTTTACGGAGGGCGCTTCTAACCAACAGATGTAGGTCTGAGGCCGGTTGATCCTTAGCAGTAGACACTTGGACTTTCGGTTTTTGAGGAAGAGACCGTCCTGCTCGTATGGCGTTAAAATATCTTGGGCGATAGTCATGTGGGACGGGTCGTCTAAGAAAAGGCGCCGTCAGAGTGTACAACGCCCGGGAAGCGTGACGGCACCGTGACGTCGATATCATTACTCTGCAGTCGTTTGAGTAGGGGGTCAAAGACAAAGGCGAACAACAGCATGGACAGCGGGCGACCCTGTCGAACGGAGTTACTGACGGAAATGGGGGACGAGGTGGCATTCTTTATCGTAATTATAAAAGATTTGCCGGTGCACATTGTTGAGACGGCACGAATGAAGTACTCGGGGAAGGCCATCGTTTTGAGCACGGTCAGAATCCATTCGATCCGGACCAGATCAAATGCTTTCTCAAGATCAATAGCTAGCACTGATAGAAAACGATCGCCATGCGAGGGTGAGGAAAACAACGTCGCGAATTAGAAGTGCGGCATCGAAAATGTTTCGCGTTTTCGACATGGCGTAGTGGGATGGAGAGAGGACGATTTCGGCAGCAGCTTTCATTCTATAGCGGAGGACGTGCCAGACTAACGCCATTTTAAAAAGGGCAATAGGCTGGAAGTCGTTAAACGACTTGGGCCGCGTCATCTTTGGTATAGGGGGTTATCACGGCGGTTCGCTGACTTGCAGTCAGAGAGCTGCTAGGTGAAATGTAATTAAAAAGGTGGATTAAGATGTGTTTAAAAACATCCCAGTATGCGATATAAAATTCAAAGGGGAGGACATCCAAGCCGGGTGCTTTGCCCTTTGGGAGCATAGAGGGGACGCAGTCCAATTCGCCCCTAGATGACCCCTGGGAATATCGTCGACACCTTGGCTATCCGCAATGGATGACGATGGAATATCTGGTATTTTTGACGTCGACAAACTTTTTCTCATATATGTTTCCACTTCCGGGGCCGATGATACCTTCTTGACTGTCCATGATAACTGGATCGATGGGCCAGCCGTTAGGGATGAGGGACATTCGCAGTCAGATGCATCCTCCCCCGCTGTCACCAGTTGTTCACGGGGGGTTGGAAGCCCGTGAGGCAAGGAATTGCGGGGAGATGGCGTCGGTGGTGGGGCCGGGGAAAAGAAGGATGATCCGTCCTCTTTTGACGGGGCCGGTGGGCGTGAGAGAATAGGCGAGCTGGTAGGGACTGCAGCTAGTTAGATGTTGGAAATCAGGTGTTCAGTGCCTTCTCTCCTCTTCTTTTTTGGGTCCTTTTCTTCCGTTGGCGACTTTCGCTCCCTTTGAAATTTCCCTCCAAGTGGATGGAGATGCGGGGGGTCGATGGGAGCCGCTGGGGGCGCACCCTCGATAAGTAGCAGCGACCTCGCACTCTCCTCCACAGCCCCCTCGGGCTCATCCATCTCCTCAGCGGTGTTCGGGTTGGAGGCCGTTCACATTGTCTCTTCATAGCTCTTCCCTCCCTGGTTCCGAGGGCAGGTCAGACGCTCGTTGTCTTCTTGGTTGCAGCAGGCGCAAGCTCGGGGCTTTACCCTCGTAGAGGATGATGGTTCGGTTGCCACCAATGTGGAGGTATTATTTCTAGTGGGAGGTAGAGGATATTCATCTCGACCGTCATTCGTACCAACCTGGAACCCGTCAGCACGCGCGCCTCTTTTCGTCCTCCCACAAGTTCTCCCAAGAGCGATGGACTTTTTCAAAACGTTATAGCTCGCCTGTTATGTCTTCCAACGGGGTCTCCACGGGGAGACAGAGCCCTGGAATTACAAGGGCTGCCGGAAATCACATCAGTAGTAATTGTCCTCTGGTCATTTAAGGATGAAAACAGTAGTTTTCGCGGAATATTATCTAGAATCCTATTCATTGTAGCTTTGGTTGCCAATTTCAAGAATACCAAATGGCGATTATATCCTAATTGGATCGCCACTATCTCTTCGGGTTTGAGCCCCAACGACTCTAGCGTATAGAGGTGGACCTTCTACGGAGAAGGGGGCTTCGCCTTCTCGTCAACTTGCTAGGCGAGCGTGTTTACGCGACATACGGCCATTTTGAAACAATTCGTTGTCTCGGGCGTGACTTCATGGAATCGACTTAACATAATGAAAAGAGAAACTTTGTAATTCCACATAGATTTATTAGACGGACGACCTAGGTTTCGACGTGGCACGTCATCATCAGGTACATTTTCGCACATTCACACATCGCATTCAGGCACATTCGGAAAGGACTTATTTTGCTCTCCCCACCCCCTCCCCAAGAACGTAGTTAGCTGGCACAGGTATGTGGACCATATATGTGTCTGGTCCGGGATGGATAGACAATTGGACCATTTCCTCTCCCACTTAAATTCGGAGCGGAGCGTGCGTTGATCACGGAGGAGGGGGAAGGCGACGACGGATTTTCCTTGGTTTCTTCCGAGAGGAAGAAAAGGAAACCGCTTCTGACGAACGACGCAGCCGTCCCGGAAGCCACACCTCTACCGGCACCGGCACCTAAGACGCTGCGACCACCGCCTATCGTCGTCTATGGGGTAACCGACGTCCAGGGACTGATTGACCAGCTGTCGGGCGATATAGGTGATGCTTTCGGCTTGGAAGTTCGAAGAGCTTCCATCCGGATCATCACCTCCAACAGAGAGGGGCATGAAAAGGCACTCTCCTTGCTGCAGGGCAAGAAAATCCAACACCACTCGCAGCCCATTGAAAGGGTGCTAGGGATGAAGCTGTTCATCAAGGGCATCTCTCGATGGATAGCAGTCGATAAGGTAACCAAGGGGCTCAGATCCCTCGGATACGAAATTCGCAGCGTACGTCGTCTTACGGTCACGGAGGACGGAAAACCGGTCCCCATAGATCGCCACGTAGCGAACGTGGTAAAGACTCCATCGGCCATCGCCCCCGGGGACATCCGCCAGCTCTGCCACTGCTACGTCACTGTGGAGCGTTACCGTGGAGACAGAGGTCCACTCCAGTGCAGCAACTGCATGCGGTTTGGACACATCGGCATAGCTTGCTGGTGTGCGAAACGCTGCATGCGCTGTGCTGGAGCACACGGAGTAGGGGAATGCTCCCGAGGAAGGGAAGATGAGGCCATCTGTGCGAACTGCGGAGGACCTCATGCGGCCGTCTCTCGCTGGTGTCCCGCCTTTCAAGAGGCGGAGCGGCGACAACACGCCAACGCGCGGAAGCCAGCACCAGGGAAGCAGGCGCCCAAGAAACCGGCAGCGGAACCGGGACGAAAACCATCCCGATAAGTCGATCACGCGACAACCTACGGAGCAATCCTGAAGGACCCTTCTCAGGACAAGTTTCAGGCTGTCTCCGGAGAAGAGGGGAAAATGGAGTTGGAGATCCACCCAGGGATGCTGAGGCGGTCCGAGAACCAACACCAGCGCCAGCCGTAGGAGAGGCCAACACGGGGACTTTGTCACCTTCCGACAGCCTCCCTCCGAAGGAAGCGACCCTTCCTTTTTCTTCCGAAGGGAAGAAGAAGAAAAAGAAGCAGAAGAAGAAATCCTCGATCAACACCGGGGAAGAAGGAAAAGCCATTACGAAGCCAATCCAGAGGGCTCCCTCCGGGAACACCCTCCGAACGGCAAGAGAAGAAGCCGAAAAACCTAGGCAGCCCCCCCCGCGGGTAGGGGGATAGAGAATACTTGCGCAGTATCCCTGCTTGTCGTAAGAGGCGACTAAAAGGGCGGGGAGAAAACCCCGAAAACAAACCCCAAGCCAGCAAGGGATGCGTCCGGACAGTGCTGTGGATCCACTGTCTGTGAGCGGCCATACCGTCTGGCCTGCGATCCGCCCAGGTGTTTGCCGTGCCTGGAGACCCGTAAGGGAGAGAAGGGGATCCTGGAGGGTGAGCTTTCTGGTTCCCAGCAGGGTGTCGGATGCCCTGTATGGACCGGGGAGTGATACCCCTCTTCGGCCCCGGATTTCGTGTAAACGGGAGGCCGGGAGCTAGCCACTCCCGGTCAATCGGCTTCCGTCGCGTTTTCGCTCCGGTGGCGAGTGCCAAGGTTGTGGGGGTCTGCGTAGGGAGGTCGGAGATGTAAGGGTTTTGGTGGGCCCTTGCACCGAAGATCCACCCCGAAACAGACAACCACTCCAGAAGCGCTATATCCCTCGAGTTAGCCCTGGCGACCGCTCCGGTTTGGCGGAGTGGCGTCCCAAATGTGTGGCTCCGTGGTGGGTGGGGAGGCCGAGGGACGAATCATTTACTATTATGGAGGAAAAACCCTTTCCACCACTAAAAAGATCCCGTCCGGACACCGGCGGGGGAGAAAAGTGTATTGGCGCATGTAAGCGCTATTTAATTATGTCGTGCATAAAGGAAGGTGAAACCTTGAAAAAGGTTTCTCCTTTCTTAATTCGCAGAGTGTAGTCACAGATTGTGCCTGGGGACCCAAAGAGCGTGAAAAAGCTCCGGGATGGTACACTTCTTATAGAGACCCTGAACGATACACAAAGTGAAAAACTGCTTGCTATGGGAATGCTCCATGACATTCCGATTAAGGTGGAGGTGCACCGCACTCTTAACACCTGTCGGGGAGTCATCAGTCACTACGACCTCCTATACGTGGACATCGAAGAAATCAAGAGAGAAATGTTCTCTCAGGGAGTGACTGATTGTCGTCGACTCACCACAAGGCGCAACGGAGAAAACGTAAACAGCACCTCCGTGATCTTGACGTTTGCGCGTGATAGACTACCCGACAAGGTGTTTGTGGGCTATGAATCGGTACCAGTGAGGCCATTCATCCCGAATCCCGTGCGTTGTTTCAAATGCCAACGGTTCGGCCATGTCGCGTCGCGCTGCGAGGGCAAGGCCACCTGCCCGCGCTGTGGCAAAGACGCGCACGAGGATAAAGAGTGCTCTTCGGAACCTCTTTGTGTCAATTGCGAGGGTACACACCCAGTGTACTCTCGTGATTGCCCGAAGATGAAAGAAGAGAGGAAAGTCATGGAGATAAAAACACTGGAAAAAATCCCATATGCGGAAGCGAGGAGAAAATACAGGGCGCTAATCGCCCCAACTTTCTCCCGGTCCTTTGCTTCCGTTGCAACCACGCCATGTGTAAAGTGTACCATCGCCACGCAGACGGAGATACCGAAAGAATCCCCAATGGAAAACACGCAAGTGCCTAAACCCAAAAGGGTGAAGGATGGAAAGAGTAAGGTGGACAAGGAGCCACCTACTCCTGTGGGCCCTTCAAAGAAGAGCCCACTAAAAACCACCAAGGGGAACACGCCAAAAGGGCGTGAGAATACACCTTCCCCGCCGCCTCCAGTGAAGCCAAAGAAGCCGGAGGTAATTGAAGAGGACCAGAGTATCTCTGATACAGAGGTCTTCGCAAACGAGTGGAAGAGGAAACATCGCTTCAAGCGATAACCTCAATAGAGTTGGTCATCTCCCTTTTTAGTCAACTTATTTATTTATATATTTATTTATTTATTTATTTTAATTTAACATTTTAAATGTGTTCCATTCTGCAGTGGAACTGCAATGGTTTTTATCGGCACAAGGAGGAGCTGGCCATTTTAATCCAAGATTTTAAACCCTCTTGTATTTGTCTCCAAGAGACCCATTTTAAGGCTGAAGATAAGGGTATTCTGAAGGGGTTCACTGTTTTTAGAATGGATGACCTAAGTGGCCAACGAGCCCAAGGGGGAGTAGCAGTTGCGGCCCGTGAGGCCCTTTACACCTCGCGAGTCCAACTGAACTCTCCATTCCAGGCCGTCGCTGTCACGGTGCACACCCCTGAGAGGATGACGTTATGCAACGTGTATCTGCCAGAGGGTGCACCGGTGACTCGCCTGAACCTTGAAGCCCTTGTCCACCAGCTTCCTCAGCCGTCCATTTTGATGGGAGATTTTAATGCCCATGAGCCTCTGATCCAGCTTCAATGGGGAATTCTCAGCAATAGATCTTTGTCTATGCTCGAGAAGTCTAGCCCCAAAACTGAAAATGTCCACCCACAACGATCTCTGTGGGAGTGACCATTTTCCTCTTCTACTCGTTAAAGAAGACTCTTCGCCCACCATTTCAAAACCTCCGGAAAAGTGGCGTATTAACCGTGCGGACTGGCCACTTTTCAAGCGTACGTTTACATATAAACACGACGCAAGTTTCGACGCGTTGCACAACGTCGATAAACTAAGTTCAACGCTGTTGGCGGCAGCTACCAAAAGTATCCCTCGTACGTCCGGGAATATAAATCGAGCTCCTGTCCCTTGGTGGAACGGGGAATGCGACCGGGCGATTCGGGCGAGGAAAAAAGCATTGAATATTTTTAGAAAATATCCCACGGCAACTAATCTGGCATCGTACCGCCGCCTGAGAGCGCGAGCTCGAAGGGCCGTGAAGGAGGCCAAGAGGGCTTCCTGGATAGAATACGTCTCTACCATCAACCATCGCACGCCACTTGGTCAGGTATGGGACAAAGTCAAGAAAATCTCCGGGTCCAAGGGCTCATTTGTCATCTCGCCATTACTTGTTGCTGGCCGGGTGGTTAATTCACCTGCCGAAATAAGCAACATATTTGCCAGTCAGTTCGCGGCCAATAGCAGTGACGAGGGCTATGCCGCGGACTTTGCGAACCGGAAGAGGCAATGCGAGAGAGTACCTCTCAATTTTGGTGCAGGTCCTACAAGCGAATATTACAATGAGCCTTTCACGTCCTGGGAGCTTAAATCCGCCATCGAAGACTCCCATTACACCTCGCCAGGGGCGGACGAAATCCACAACGCATTTCTCCGGAACATTCCGGAAACCGCGATTGGGGAGGTCCTAAATTCCCTCAACCAACTCTGGAACGAGGGCAGTTTTCCAAATGCCTGGCGAGAGTCCATCGTGATACCAATCCCAAAACAGGGCAAGGACAAAAATGACCCGAACAACTACCGTCCCATATCTCTCACCAGCTGCCTGTGCAAGGTGATGGAACGGATGGTAAACCGACGTCTCATGTGGTGCTTGGAGAGTCGACACCTGCTGTCCGACGCTCAGTGCGGCTTTCGGCGTGGCAGGTCCACGACAGACCATCTGGTTCGCACTGAGAACTTCATCCAGGAAGCCTTTCTCCAACCCCCCTGCGGGTAGGGGGTTAGAGAATACTCCCGCAGTATCCCTGCTTGTCGTAAGAGGCGACTAAAAGGGCGGGGAGAAAACCCCGAAAACAAACCCCAAGCCAGCAAGGGATGCGTCCGGACAGTGCTGTGGATCCACTGTCTGTGAGCGGCCATACCATCTGGCCTGCGATCCGCCCAGGTGTTTGCCGTGCCTGGAGACCCGTAAGGGAGAAAAGGGGATCCTGGAGGGTGAGCTTTCTGGTTCCCAGCAGGGTGTCGGATGCCCTGTATGGTCCGGGGAGTGATACCCCTCTTCGGCCCCGGATTTCGTGTAAACGGGAGGCCGGGAGCTAGCCACTCCCGGTCAATCGGCTTCCGTCGCGTTTTCGCTCCGGTGGCGAGTGCCAAGGTTGTGGGGGTCTGCGTAGGGAGGTCGGAGATGTAAGGGTTTTGGTGGGCCCTTGCACCGAAGATCCACCCCGAAACAGACAACCACTCCTGAAGCGCTATATCCCTCGAGTTAGCCCTGGCGACCGCTCCGGTTTGGCGGAGTGGCGTCCCAAATGTGTGGCTCCGTGGCGGGTGGGGAGGCCGAGGGACGAATAATTAATTATTATGGAGGAAAAACCCTTTCCACCACTAAAAAGATCCCGTCCGGACACCGGCGGGGGAGAAAAGTGCATAGGCGCATGTAAGCGCTATTTAATTATGTCGTGCATAAAGGAAGGTGAAACCTTGAAAAAGGTTTCTCCTTTCTTAATTCGCAGAGTTTTGTCACAGATTGTGCCTGGGGACCCAAAGAGCGTGAAGAAGCTCCGGGATGGTACACTTCTTATAGAGACCCTGAACGATACACAAAGCGATAAACTGCTTGCTATGGGAATGCTCCATGACATTCCGATTAAGGTGGAGGTGCACCGCACTCTTAACACCTGTCGGGGAGTCATCAGTCACTACGACCTCCTATACGTGGACATCGAAGAAATCAAGAGAGAAATGTTCTCTCAGGGAGTGACTGATTGTCGTCGACTCACCACGAGGCGCAACGGAGAAAACGTAAACAGCACCTCCGTGATCTTGACGTTTGCGCGTGATAGACTACCCGACAAGGTGTTTGTGGGCTATGAATCGGTACCAGTGAGGCCATTCATCCCAAATCCCGTGCGTTGTTTCAAATGCCAACGGTTCGGCCATGTCGCGTCGCGTTGCGAGGGTAAGGCCACCTGCCCGCGCTGTGGCAAAGACGCGCACGAGGATAAAGAGTGCTCTTCGGAACCTCTTTGTGTCAATTGCGAGGGTACACACCCAGTGTACTCTCGTGATTGCCCGAAGATGAAAGAAGAGAGGAAAGTCATGGAGATAAAAACCCTTGAAAAAATCCCATATGCGGAAGCGAGGAGAAAATACAGGGCGCTAATCGCTCCAACTTTCTCCCGGTCCTTTGCTTCCGTTGCAACCACGCAATGTGTAAAGTGTACCATCGCCACGCAGACGGAGATACCGAAAGAATCCCCAGTTGAAAACACGCAAGTGCCTAAACCCAAAAGGGTGAAGGATGGGAAGAGTAAGGTGGACAAGGAGCCACCTACTCCTGTGGGCCCTTCAAAGAAGAGCCCACAGAAAACCACCAAGGGGAACACGCCAAAAGTGCGTGAGAATACACCTTCCCCGCCGCCTCCAGTGAAGCCAAAGAGGCCGGAGGTAATTGAAGAGGACCAGAGTATCTCTGATACTGAGGTCTTCGCAAACGAGTGGAAGAGGAAACATCGCTTCAAGCGATAACCTCAATAGAGTTGGTCATCTCCCTTTTTAGTCATCTTATTTATTTATATATTTATTTATTTATTTTAATTTAACACTTTAAATGTGTTCCATTCTGCAGTGGAACTGCAATGGCTTTTATCGGCACAAGGAGGAGCTGGCCATTTTAATCCAAGATTTTAAACCCTCTTGTATTTGTCTCCAAGAGACCCATTTTAAGGCTGAAGATAAGGGTATTCTGAAGGGATTCACTGTTTTTAGAACGGATGACCTAAGTGGCCAACTAGCCCAAGGGGGAGTAGCAGTTGCGGCCCGTGAGGCCCTTTACACCTCGCGAGTCCAACTGAACTCTCCATTCCAGGCCGTCGCTGTCACGGTGCACACCCCTGAGAGGATGACGTTATGCAACGTGTATCTGCCAGAGGGTGCACCGGTGACCCGCCTGAACCTTGAAGCCCTTGTCCACCAGCTTCCTCAGCCGTTCATTTTGATGGGAGATTTTAATGCCCATGATCCTCTCTGGGGAGGGCCAGAAACCCAAAGCAATAGGAGAGGTCGAATTTTATCCAACTTTATTGAGGATTTTAACCTGTTTTTATTAAATAGCGGCGAAAAAACCCGCTTTAACAGCTTCAATGGGGAATTCTCAGCAATAGATCTTTGTCTATGCTCGAGAAGTCTAGCCCCAAAGCTGAAAATGTCCACCCACAACGATCTCTGTGGGAGTGACCATTTTCCTCTTCTACTCGTTAAGGAAGACTCTTCGCCCACCATTTCAAAACCTCCGGAAAAGTGGCGTATTAACCGTGCGGACTGGCCACTTTTTAAGCGTACGTTTACATATAAACACGACGCAAGTTTCGACGCGTTGCACAACGTCGATAAACTAAGTTCAATGCTGTTGGCGGCAGCTACCAAAAGTATCCCTCGTACGTCCGGGAACATTAATCGAACTCCTGTCCCTTGGTGGAACGGGGAATGCGACCGGGCGATTCGGGCGAGGAAAAAAGCATTAAATATTTTTAGAAAATATCCCACGGCACCTAATCTGGCATCGTACCGCCGCCTGAGAGCGCGAGCTCGAAGGGCCGTGAAGGAGGCCAAGAGGGCTTCCTGGATAGAATACGTCTCTACCATCAACCATCGCACGCCGCTTGGTCAGGTATGGGACAAAGTCAAGAAAATCTCCGGGTCCAAGGGCTCATTTGTCATCTCGCCATTGCTTGTTGCTGGCCGGGTGGTTAATTCACCTGCCGAAATAAGCAACATATTTGCCAGTCAGTTCGCGGCCAATAGCAGTGACGAGGGCTATGCCGCGGACTTTGCGAACCTGAAGAGGCGATGCGAGAGAGTCCCTCTCAATTTTGGTGCAGGTCCTACAAGTGAATATTACAATGAGCCTTTCACGTCCTGGGAGCTTAAATCCGCCATCGAAGACTCCCATTACACCTCGCCAGGGGCGGACGAAATCCACAACGCATTTCTCCGGAACATTCCGGAAACTGCGATTGGGGAGGTCCTAAATACCCTCAACCAACTTTGGAACGAGGGCAGTTTTCCAAATGCCTGGCGAGAGTCCATCGTCATACCAATCCCAAAACAGGGCAAGGACAAAAATGACCCGAACAACTACCGTCCCATATCTCTCACCAGCTGCCTGTGCAAGGTGATGGAACGGATGGTAAACCGACGTCTCATGTGGTGCTTGGAGAGTCGACACCTGCTCTCCGACGCTCAGTGCGGCTTTCGGCGTGGCAGGTCCACGACAGACCATCTGGTGCGCACTGAGAACTTCATCCAGGAAGCCTTTCTCCACCGTCAACACGTCATAGCAGTCTTTTTCGACCTGGAGAAGGCCTATGATAGTGTGTGGCGATGGAGAATCCTCAACACGCTCCACAAGTGGGGATTTAGAGGCAACATGGCCCTATTTATCAGAAATTTTTTAACTAACCGCCTTTTTAAAGTAAGGACTGGGAAGCACTTATCCCGATCTTTTACACAGGAGAACGGGGTACCCCAGGGTTCAGTACTGAGCGTGACGTTATTTGCCATCGCCATCAACGACGTGGTGGAATGCATCAATGCCCCGGTGATGGCATCGCTCTATGTGGACGACTTAGCCATATTTTGCCGGTCGACACGACTGCCAAACGCTTCCAGGCAAGCCCAGGTGACTCTAAACAAACTGGGAGAGTGGTCGCGAAAGAACGGATTTCGTTTCTCCATGGAGAAAACGAAATGCGTGCACTTTCACCGTCTTCGCGGTTACCACGTTACCCCGACCCTAACCCTGTTGGGTAGGATTCTTCCATTTGTGGAGTCCGTCCGCTTTCTCGGCATGATCCTGGACCAAAAGCTGAACTGGCGGGAGCATATCCGCGTGTTACGCGAGAGGTGTCGCCAAACCCTCAACGTTTTAAAGTTTTTAACTCACTCCACTTGGGGAGCAGACCGCTCCACCATGCTTTTATTGTACAGAGGCTTGGTGCGATCCAAACTGGACTATGGTTCCATAGTGTATTCCTCAGGACGAGAGTCTTACTTGAGACCACTCACATGTGTCCACAATGCTGGGATACGGTTGGCCACCGGGGCATTTAGAACAAGCCCAGTCCCAAGCTTACTTGCAGACGCAGGGGAGCCTCCGTTGGAAACCCGCAGGATGATTTTAATGGGCAACTATGCCTGTAAAATTTTATCAGAGACAATCCACCCTTGTTTTAACATAGTTTTTAACCAACGGTTTTTAGACTTATTTAACGGGCGGAGAAGGGCAACTAGGCCCTTTGCCGTTCGTTTTAATGATTTTATTAATGAGGTAAATTTTACATTTCCTCAAATATGCCCCGTCTCCTATGCTAAGTATCCGCCTTGGTTAACACCAATGCCGGATATTAAACTCATTGCCAGTGCACGCCGCAAAGCCAAAACGACCGATTCCGAATACCAGCAGCTCTTCAGTGCCGTCCTCAGCTCACTTTCTGACTTTGTCCCAGTCTACACCGACGGGTCAAAGTCAGAATCTGCATGTGCCTATGCGGTCGTGTCCCACTACCATGGAGTCGTGAGGAAAAAACTGCACACTTCTTGCAGCATTTTCACAGCCGAGCTGTCAGCCATAAGGACGGCCCTAGGAGAAATAAAAGAAAGCAATGGCTCTTTCCTCATCTGCACCGACTCGTTGAGCGCCCTAAAATCTTTATCGGCCTTTGCACCTGTGCACCCGATAGTCCAGGAGATCCATTATACCCTGTTGTCCCTTCAGAGAAAGGGGAACAGGGTCTCCTTTATATGGACTCCTGGTCACGTCGGCATAAGAGGCAACGAAAAAGCTGACCAGGCAGCGAAGGATGCCCTTCGACAACCCGAGACCGACTCCACCTTGGTTCCAATGGAGGACGTGAAGGCCGCCTTGCGGAACTCGGTCCTGCATCAGTGGAAGGAGACTTGGCAGTCTCTTCAAAATAATAAACTCAGGGCAATAAAACCGGTCGTTTCACCATGGTCCTCTTCCATCCGGAACATTCGGAGGGAAGAGGTCATGATTACGCGCCTGAGAATAGGACACTCTGCCCTTACTCATTCGTACCTCTTTGCGGAGGTAAAAGAACAGCCCCGCTGCAATGAGTGTTTCCAACCCCTGACGATAAAACATATCCTGACGGAATGTACAACATACCAAAGGGCCAGAGACATGTTGAAGATAAGGGGAGACTTAAAAAATATTTTAGGGGATGACTCTGGGTCTATAAATCGAGTCTTAACTTTTTTAAGGGCAACCGGTTTAATGGGGCAGCTTTAGCTTCGGAGCGCATAATTTTAATGCTTTTGATTTTAGCATTTTTCTTTTTTTTTTTTGTTTATTTTATTTATTTATATATTTATTCGTATTTATCTGTTTACTTATTCCTAGTTTAAAAGGAACATAAGTTTTACGTAATGACAGTGGTGCAAAATGACCATAGCTGTCGACGCACCCTACAAACCCCTAAAACTACTACTACTGCCTTTCTCCAACGTCAACACGTCATAGCAGTCTTCTTCGACCTGGAGAAGGCCTATGATAGTGTGTGGCGATGGAGAATCCTCAACACGCTCCACAAGTGGGGATTAAGAGGCAACATGGCCCTATTTATCAGAAATTTTTTAACCAACCGCCTTTTTAAAGTAAGGACTGGGAAGCACTTTTCCCGATCTTTTACACAGGAGAACGGGGTACCCCAGGGTTCAGTACTGAGCGTGACGTTATTTGCCATCGCCATCAACGACGTGGTGGAATGCATCAATGCCCCGGTGATGGCATCGCTCTATGTGGACGACTTAGCCATATTTTGCCGGTCGACACGACTGCCAAACGCTTCCAGGCAAGCCCAGGTGACTCTAAACAAACTGGGAGAGTGGTCGCGAAAGAACGGATTTCGTTTCTCCATGGAGAAAACGAAATGCGTGCACTTTCACCGTCTTCGCGGTTACCACGTTACCCCGACCCTAACCCTGTTGGGTAGGATTCTTCCATTTGTGGAGTCCGTCCGCTTTCTCGGCATGATCCTGGACCAAAAGCTGAACTGGCGGGAGCATATCCGCGTGTTACGTGAGAGGTGTCGCCAAACCCTCAACGTTTTAAAGTTTTTAACTCACTCCACTTGGGGAGCAGACCGCACCAGCATGCTTTTATTGTACAGAGGCTTGGTGCGATCCAAACTGGACTATGGTTCCATAGTGTATTCCTCAGGACGAGAGTCTTACTTGAGACCACTTACATGTGTCCACAATGCTGGGATACGGTTGGCCACCGGGGCATTTAGAACAAGCCCAGTCCCAAGCTTACTTGCAGACGCAGGGGAGCCTCCGTTGGAAACCCGCAGGATGATTTTAATGGGCAACTATGCCTGTAAAATTTTATCAGAGACAATCCACCCTTGTTTTAACATAGTTTTTAACCAACGGTTTTTAGACTTATTTAACAGGCAGAGAAGGGCAACTAGGCCCTTTGCCGTTCGTTTTAATGATTTTATTAACGCGGTAAATTTTACATTTCCTCAAGTATGCCCCGTCTCCTATGCTAAGTACCCGCCTTGGTTAACGCCAATGCCGGATATTAAACTCATTGCCAGTGCACGCCGCAAAGCCAAGACGACCGATTCCGAATACCAGCAGCTCTTCAGTGCCGTCCTCGGCTCACTTTCTGACTTTGTCCCAGTCTACACCGACGGGTCAAAGTCAGAATCTGCATGTGCCTATGCGGTCGTGTCCCACTACCATGGAGTCGTGAGGAAAAAACTGCACACTTCTTGCAGCATTTTCACAGCCGAGCTGTCAGCCATAAGGACGGCCCTAGAAGAAATAAAAGAAAGCGATGGCTCTTTCCTCATCTGCACAGACTCGTTGAGCGCCCTAAAATCTATATCGGTCTTTGCACCTGTGCACCCGATAGTCCGGGAGATCCATTATACCCTGTTGTCCCTTCAGAGAAAGGGGAACAGGGTCTCCTTTTTATGGACTCCTTGTCACGTCGGCATAAGAGGTAACGAAAAAGCTGACCAGGCAGCGAAGGATGCCCTTCGAAAACCCGAGACCGACTCCACCTTGGTTCCAATGGAGGACGTAAAGGCTGCCTTGCGGAACTCGGTCCTGCATCAGTGGAAGGAGACTTGGCAGTCTCTGCAAAATAATAAACTCAGGGCAATAAAACCGGTCGTTTCACCATGGTCCTCTTCCATCCGGAAAATTCGGAGGGAAGAGGTCATGATTACGCGCCTGAGAATAGGACACTCTGCCCTCACTCATTCGTACCTCTTTGCGGAGGTAAAAGAACAGCCCCGTTGCAATGAGTGTTTCCAACCCCTGACGATAAAACATATCCTGACGGAATGCACAACATACCAAAGGGCCAGAGACATGTTGAAGATAAGGGGAGACTTAAAAAATATTTTAGGGGATGACTCTGGGTCTATTAACCGAGTCTTAAGTTTTTTAAGGTCAACCGGTTTAATGGGGCAGCTTTAGCTTTGGAGCTCATAATTTTAATGCTTTTGATTCTAGCATTTTCCTTTTTTTTTTGTTTTTTTTTGTTTATTTTATTTATTTATATATTTATTCGTATTTATTTGTTTACTTATTCCTAGTTTAAAAGGAACATAAGTTTTACGTTATGACAGTGGTGCAAAATGACCATAGCTGTCGACGCACCCTACAAACCCCTAAAACTACTACTACTACCAAGGCAGCAACTGGAAAAGCGGAGAGAGGGGACATCGACTGATAAGTCTCCAGCTTCCACAGAGTCCTCGCTGACACCAGATAGAGAGGACCAGGAATTATGGCAGGCCATTGCCGTTATTGCATGCATCTTGAAGAAACTCGTCACCTCCCCGGAGGGCAAGCTTCTCTCACTCCTGGAGGAGCTTGTGCGCAGCAGGATCGGAAATTCAACCAACCATGGCTGAAAGATCCGTCCTGCTTGCGCAATGGAACGCCAACGGAATTCTTCGCCGACGCGAGGAATTACGGGCGTTCCTCCAGGAGAAGGGAGCCATAGTCACTGCTGTCAATGAGACGCACCTTCGGCCAACGGACACCTGCAGGTTATCTGGCTGGACCATCTCTAGGGCGGACAGAGATCCCAGACGACAACGACTTAGAACATCAGGTGCGGCCATCCTCGTCCACAGGTCCATCGAGCACCGAGCATGCAGAGAGATTTCTCACCCTCATGCGGAGGCTGTTTCGGTGGACATACGGACAAGAGGAGGATGGCTCCGGGTCTCATCTCTGTATTTCCCACCCGGGAAACCTTGGGATCCGGATCTCATCCAGTACCTTACGGGGGACAGCGGACTATCGGTCATCTTGGGGGACCTGAATGCCAAGCATCCTACTTGGAAATCACGGTCCTCCAACCCGAGAGGAGAATCCCTGCGCATGCTAGCGGATGCAAAAGGCCTGACCATCTTAGGACCGGCGATACCCACGCACGAACGAGGGGACGTTTTAGATATTGCGATTGCTCACAATGTAAGGACGTCACTGAGTTTGTACACATGCGTGGAACTGTCGTCGGACCACAACCCGATCACCCTGGCAGTGGGGAGCCAAATCCCAGTGCTGTCCTCCACCCGACGATTGGATCTGTCGTCGGCCGACTGGAGCAGTTTCCGCAACGTCATCGCTGAGGAGCTGCCAAGAAAGCCACTGGAGCCGACTTCACCGGAGATGGCCGATCAAATGGTCAGCCACCTCACCTCTGCAGTAGACGGCGCAATGGCGGCCTCGATACCGCTAAAGGAACAACGGAACTCGTATCTTCGGGTTCCACTTCCAGTGGTGGTTAGAGGCCTCATTGCGCGGCGAAACAACGTGCTGCGCCAATGGCAGAAATATTGTACAGCGGAAGTGAGAAGGCAGCTCTCAGAGCTCAACGTTGCGGTACAGGATGCCCTCCGGGAGGTCCGATCTGATCACTGGGAGGCGCACCTGTGGGAGGAGCTTCTTTCGGAAGACGGCCACGAGGACGTACCGTCGGTGTGGAAGATATGCCGGAGGCTGCGGGCTCCTCAAAGACTGGACCGGATTATTACCGACGGAGACAGGGAGGCACGATTTCCCATGGAGAAGGCGGAACTGCTCGCTGATCACTTGGCCTGCAGCTTTTCACCCAATCCTGGGAATTCCGCTTCTGCCGAGATCGAAGAAGAAATCGAGGCGTCGGAAAGAGCCGGAGACGCCGATCTGGAAGACGCCTCGGAAATTCCGAGATTCGTTGAGAAGGACGTCATAGGGGCAATACGTCGCCTCCGCACGAGGAAAGCCCCTGGAAGTGACAACATTCCCAATGTGGTCATCCGGGAGCTTCCAAAGGCGGCAGTGAGGTACCTGATAACGCTCCTAAATAGCTGTGTCAGGATTTCCTACTTCCCGACCACTTGGAGAAGAGCGAGAATCGTCTACCTGCCGAAGTCGCAGAAATTGGAGGTGGGTCCCGGAGAACTCCGGCCTATCTCCTTGTTCGACGGCTTCGGTAAGATATTCCAGCGACTGCTGCGACGGCCGCTGGCTGATTTCGCCCGGGAGAATGACATCCTCCCGGAGGAGCAGTTTGGTTTCCGTGCGCAGCATTTCACAGTCCATCAGCTGGTGCGAACGGCGGATTTAATCACAGACAGCTTCAACAGGAATAGGGCGCTTGCTGGGGCCTTCTTCGATGTCAGTAAGGCGTTCGATCGCGTCTGGCATCCGGCTCTTCTGCTGAAGATGATACGACTCCATTTCCCACCTTGGATTGTACGGATGGTTCACTCCTACTTGAGAGACAGGACATTCACCGTGCAATGGCTCGGGGCGAGTTCAGGGGTGCGTTGGATCTCCGCCGGCGTGCCCCAGGGATCAGTCCTCGGGCCACTGCTTTACAATATCTACTCCGACGACATTTCAACTCGTCGTGGGAACCTCGAGATCCTGTCTCTCTATGCCGACGATACGGCCCTCCTGTACTGTTCCTGGCAGAAGGTGACCGCGGTGCGAAGACTGCAGAGCGCTGTGGCGGATCTCCTAGAATGATACCGCCGATGGCGCTTTGCTGTTAACGCACAGAAGACGAAGGCGATCATCTTCTATGCGGGAAATGGTCGGCCGCCAGGAGTGAACCTAACTGTGATTGGAGTCGCCCTACCGTGGGAATCCGAAGTTACCTACCTCGGAGTGTTGATGGACCGGAAACTCCTTTGGAACGCTCAAGCGCTTCGTGTACGTAGAAAGGCATTCGCGGCGCTGTCGGCTCCGGCCGATTATCCGCCCGCCGGTCCTGAGTATGGACAAGCGTAGACTGTACCAAGCGTGCGTGCTGCCTGTCATCACGTACGCTGCTCCGGTATGGTCAGGAGTGTCGCGAACGAGTCTCGCTCAAATTCAGGTGGTGCAGAATTCTGCTCTTCGTGACATCATGGCACGCGGTCGTTACGCCCGCGTTTCCGAGATGCGCGAGGACGGAAAGCTGGAAACCATGGACGTTATTCTGCCTAGAATCTCTGGAAAATTCTTTAGAAAAGCGGCAGAAGCGGAAGTAAAAGTAATTCGCCGGATTGGCGACATAAGGGTCTGGCCATGGGACCGCTACAAGCGCCCCATAGCATCCCAAGACGAGCAAGACACCCTTCCGGCAAAGAAGAAGCCAAGGCTGCTCTGAGCGGGAATAAATCAAACGACTGACAACGCAGAAGAATTCTTCCCGCCTTAGTAGCCTTGGAGGCTGGAAAGGCGCAGTGTAAGGGCAGCCGGCCTCGGTGGCGGCGGGTAACGTCCTCGCCTGCTAGTCCAAAGGTCGCGGGTTCGATTCCCGCCTAGGTTCCCTCAGTCTAGGGCTTGGTTGTATGTGTTTGTCTTCAATATAATGTCTGTAATGTAGGGTTAGGTGGAAGAGGAGACTATTAGTCTCAACCTCGCCCAATTAAGTCGATAAATAAATAAGGGCTACGCAAGAGCCCTTACAAGAACTGCTCTGAAATATAAGAGAACAAATAAAGTTACACTCCTAAAAAATACGAAAAAATAATTAAATAAATAAAAAGAGGTCAATATAACAACGCTGGTGGTGCTCCAGGAAGATATAGGAACTAATCATTGTGACACAGAGCATAAGCCCAACTAGGCGACCTCTGAAAAATAAAGCCGCTTGAAAAAACGGCAAGGCATGTCGTCGTCGTTGAGTACCTGTGATTATAATTTCTGATAAGATTGAGGTTTCTGAATGTGGGGTTGAATCGATAAATTATCGTGTAAATACGTCGGGCAGTCAGAGTCGAACTCGGCTTAACAGTCGACGTAAGAAAACACTGCCACTACATTTAATGATTCATTAGCTATTTAAGTTATTATAAATACATGCTCGGTGCATTCATTTCGGCTGCTTATTTCTGGTACAACATATGGTTTAACTTTCTGCGAGTGGTCATTTAAAATGAACTACTATAATACGCAACTAGAAGTTGCAAACTTGCTTATTAAGTTTTTTACTTGACCATATTTCAAATTGTGTTTCGTTAGATGAGAATATTTATTATGCATTTGCTTATTGAAAATTGAAATCCTGACTTCGTGGTGGTCTTACTTTGAGGCTTTTTTGCCGATTTTTAGAGAATACAACTCGCGAAAACTTATTGCAAACATTTAATATTAAATTGGCCGAAACTTGGAAAAATGTCATCAATTTCACCAAAAAATTGTGGATAACAGGAAAATCTGGAGGGGTATTTTGTAAAAAAAATATGATTTTATAATGTAACGGTTGCTGTAGATATCGACAGAGTTCAGAATATGTGAAAATAGAAATTGTTTCTCTTCATATGTGATGACTGATTCAACTGGCATCGGGAAAAGGGTTATCAAATGGCAGAGATTGGACTGGAAGAACAGTTATTTGCAGTTCTTGGAAAACGCAGATATTTGTATGCGTAGGGATATGATGGCTGTTAGTACGTGGCCAGTTAAGTGAAATTGATTAGTCATAAACTGTTTTATTAGCAATTTACAGTCAATAGCAATTTTTTATATGAAATTCATTTAGGATTTAGGTAATGAATAAGTCAAATGAAAAAATATGTTTTTGACGTGACACAGTTGACCTTATTTGGGTCATAATCCTTCGTGGCATCTACGAAAATTGATCTTTTAACTGTTCGCTAGTTCCTGGAAGAAAATTCGTCCTGGGTGCACAGAACTCTCATGAAACAAGCGGAGCCTTTCCTTCAGATTCCTTTGATCTAACGCCTTGAGTTATTGGAACTAAAATCATACAGGATGTTTGCAGATGCTTGATGACCCTTGAAGATTCGTACACCGTAAAGGGTAACAAGAAAACACAACATTTCCGCAAATATGTTTTTTGAAACACGGACTTAGATTTCAATTCCAGGATTCGTCGGAAAAACAAATAGTCAGATATCCTTGTACATGACAGCAGAAGAACGGCCGCGTATTTCTCATGCTGGGGAAATTTGGACTCGAGATTCTGTTAAAGTATTGGATGGAATTCAACCGGATTCGGGAAAAAACCATATTTATACATAAACCTAACTTATATATCTACCCATTAAAATTAAAATGGGGATATGATATTGAATTGCTGATGCTCATAATTATCCCTTATTATTTACGCAACTGCAATTTGTTCAATGCTTGCTCTCGCTAAAACGATTAATTCTTCGTCGTAAAATAACCAGTGGTAAAAGTATGCATTTAATTTAATTCACTCCCTGCTTGACGTATATTGATATTGGTTTGAATAAAAAACCTTTTTTATGTCCTCTTTACAATCATCTCTCGGTTCTGTTTATAAAATCGACTTAGATTTTACGCCTACAGCTCTTCTTTTGTTAACCTTTCTTTGTCGATGAATTTTTATAATGCATCTCTCTTTCAGATAATTTCAAATTAGCAATGATTTCTCTTTTTACTGGATTACTTATCATTCTAATAATCCTCATCCATCGACATCTTCTGTGTTCCATCTTCTCAAGCGTATATTATTGAAATTAATGAGTTCCCTTTGCACATTAGAGTGCAAATTTAACCTTTTACGTCCATTTTTATCAATGATTACACTGCATTACCCGCGTTACGTTTTAAGATTTTCAAAGTTCCCTGCTATAGCATTGTCTCTCTGAGAAAAAAATCTAATACTAATTTTAAAAGTTGTTCTATTTCATTCTTACATTTTCAACCATTTTACAATCGTAATTTAAGTTATTAAAAAATATGGATACGTTTCAAAGTTTCATTCCAAAAGTTCTAATACCTGCCGTAATTGTCTGATCTAATATTACATAGTGTAAGTAAGTATATAGTGATACATATACGGGGAATATATGGGAACGATAACAAAAATTATGTAACAAGTATTTTCATTCCGTCACTGAAAAACTCTTTCTCTTCGACGTTTCTCGACTGCAGGACTTGACAGCTGCCTTCAACCTCATTGTCTGAGGTGTAATGATTACCGTTGAGGTGTCCTTTGAGTTGAGTAAAAAAAATCGGAAGGTGCAAGATAGGGGGAATAAGGAGGGTGTGGAATCGGTTCAAACTTCAGGTTTCGCAGAGCCTCTCCAGTTGCGCTCGAGGTGTGTGGACGAGCGTTGTCATGTTACAAGTTTATTGCGGCCAGGCTGTCTTTAACGTGACATACTGGTCGTCGGAGGTGTTTCAGGGCCTGTATATACTGAGAAGGATTTACCGTTGCCCCTCGTTCCAGAGAGTCGGTCACCTAAACTCGGTGAGCATCCCAAAACACAATCAAAGGAAGTTTCATCAACAATTATGGCTTTTCCAGGCTCGCAAACAAGACATTTTACTGCCAATCGATTTACAGTAGACTTATCAACGGTATCTTCACCATAAAAAGCCTTTAAACGTCGATGAATCTCAGTAGGAGTCACTTTTTCAGCAGTTAAAAATACAATAACAGTACGCTGTTTAACTCGCGTTGACACAGCACTAGAACACGTCTCCATACTTCCGCTTCTCGAAATACACTGGTTGAATGAAACGACCTCAAACATGCGCATGCATATTGAGGGGAATGTTACTTCCACATTCCTCCAGGAGTGCTTCCAAAGGTCATTTTGTTTCTGGTCTACAAGCATGTGTACATTAGTTTTAAGCCTACCCTCATATATGGGATCTTCATGAGGTTGGATTGATTGCCGAATTGAATTGCGGGCGGTGTAAAGGAGCTAGATTTGTCAAACGTTATTTTGATGAACTTAGTTGTGTATCAAAAACATTAAAGGAGCTAGGCTGGGAATATATTACGGAGCGAAGGTAAAATTACAGATGAAATCTCTTGCATAAATAGGAAGGATGTCTCTTTAGCAGTCACCCCCGCGGGTAGGGGGGCAGAGAATACTCCCGCAGTATCCCTGCTTGTCGTAAGAGGCGACTAAAAGGGCGGGGAGAAAACCCCGAAAACAAACCCCAAGCCAGCAAGGGATGCGTCCGGACAGTGCTGTGGATCCACTGTCTGTGAGCGGCCATACCATCTGGCCTGCGATCCGCCCAGGTGTTTGCCGTGCCTGGAGACCCGTAAGGGAGAGAAGGGGATCCTGGAGGGTGAGCTTTCTGGTTCCCAGCAGGGTTTCGGATGCCCTGTATGGACCGGAGAGCGATATCCCTCTTTGGCCCCGGATTTCGCGTAAACGGGAGGCCGGGAGCTAGCCACTCCCGGTCAATCGGCTTCCGTCGCGTTTTCGCTCCGGTGGCGAGTTCCAAGGTTGTGGGGGTCTGCGTAGGGAGGTCGGAGATGTAAGGGTTTTGGTGGGCCCTTGCACCGAAGATCCACCCCGAAACAGACAACCACTCCTGAAGCGCTATATCCCTCGAGTTAGCCCTGGCGACCGCTCCGGTTTGGCGGAGTGGCGTCCCAAATGTGTGGCTCCGTGGCGGGTGGGGAGGCCGAGGGACGAATCATTTATTATTATGGAGGAAAAACCCTTTCCACCACTTAAAAGATCCCGTCCGGACACCGGCGGGGGAGAGAAGTGTATTGGCGCATGTAAGCGCTATTTAATTATGTCGTGCATAAAGGAAGGTGAGACCTTGAAAAAGGTTTCTCCCTTCTTAATTCGCAGAGTGTTGTCACAGATTGTGCCTGGGGACCCAAAGAGCGTGAAGAAGCTCAGGGATGGTACACTACTTATAGAGACCCTGAAAGATACACAGAGCGAAAAACTGCTTGCTATGGGAATGCTCCATGACATTCCGATTAAGGTGGAGGTGCACCGCACTCTTAACACCTGTCGGGGAGTCATCAGTCACTACGACCTCCTATACGTGGACATGGAAGAAATCAAGAGAGAAATATTCTCTCAGGGAGTGACTGATTGTCGTCGACTCACCACGAGGCGCAACGGAGGAAACGTGAACAGCACCTCCGTGATCTTGACGTTTGCGCGCGATAGACTACCCGACAAGGTGTTTGTGGGCTATGAATCGGTACCAGTGAGGCCATTCATCCCGAATCCCGTGCGTTGTTTTAAATGCCAACGGTTCGGCCATGTCGCGTCGCGCTGCGAGGGCAAGGCCACCTGCCCGCGCTGTGGCAAAGACGCGCACGAGGATAAAGAGTGCTCTTCGGAACCTCTTTGTGTGAATTGCGAGGGTACACACCCAGTGTACTCTCGTGATTGCCCGAAGATGAAAGAAGAGAGGAAAGTCATGGAGATAAAAACACTGGAAAAAATCCCATATGCGGAAGCGAGGAGGAAATACAGGGCGCTAATCGCCCCAACTTTCTCCCGGTCCTTTGCTTCCGTTGCAACCACGCCATGTGTAAAGTGTACCATCGCCACGCAGACAGAGATCCCGAAAGAATCCCCAATGGACACGCAAGTGCCTAAACCGAAAAGGGTAAAGGACACAAAGAATAAGGTGGACAAGGAGCCACCTACTCCTGTGGGCCCTTCAAAGAAGAGCCCACTAAAAACCACCAAGGGGAACACGCCAAAAGGGCGTGAGAATACACCTTCCCCGCCGCCTCCAGTGAAGCCAAAGAAGCCGGAGGTAATTGAAGAGGACCAGAGTATCTCTGATACTGAGGTCTTCGCAAACGAGTGGAAGAGGAAACATCGCTTCAAGCGATAACCTCAATAGAGTTGGTCATCTCCCTTTTTAGTCAACTTATTTATTTAAATATTTATTTATTTATTTTAATTTAACATTTTAAATGTGTTCCATTCTGCAGTGGAACTGCAATGGTTTTTATCGGCACAAGGAGGAGCTGGCCATTTTAATCCAAGATTTTAAACCCTCTTGTATTTTTCTCAAAGAGACCCATTTTAAGGCTGAAGATAAGGGTATTCTGAAGGGGTTCACTGTTTTTGAATGGATGACCTAAGTGGCCAACGAGCCCAAGGGGGAGTAGCAGTTGCGGCCCGTGAGGCCCTTTACACCTCGCGAGTCCAACTGAACTCTCCATTCCAAGCCGTCGCTGTCACGGTGCACACCCCTGAGAGGATGACGTTATGCAACGTGTATCTGCCAGAGGGTGCACCGGTGACCCGCCTGAACCTTGAAGCCCTTGTCCACCAGCTTCCTCAGCCGTTCATTTTGATGGGAGATTTTAATGCCCATGATCCTCTCTGGGGAGGGCCAGAAACCCAAAGTAATAGGAGAGGTCGAATCTTATCCAACTTTATTGAGGATTTTAACCTGTTTTTATTAAATAGCGGCGAAAAAACCCGCTTTAACAGCTTCAATGGGGAATTCTCAGCAATAGATCTTTGTCTATGCTCGAGAAGTCTAACCCCAAAGCTGAAAATGTCCACCCACAACGATCTCTGTGGGAGTGACCATTTTCCTCTTCTGCTCGTTAAAGAAGACTCTTCGCCCACCATTTCAAAACCTCCGGAAAAGTGGCGTATTAACCGTGCGGACTGGCCACTTTTCAAGCGTACGTTTACATATAAACACGACGCAAGTTTCGACGCGTTGCACAACGTCGATAAACTAAGTTCAACGCTGTTGGCGGCAGCTACCATAAGTATCCCTCGTACGTCCGGGAATATTAATCGAGCTCCTGTCCCTTGGTGGAACGGGGAATGCGACAGGGCGATTCGGGCGAGGAAAAAAGCATTGACTATTTTTAAAAAATATCCCACGGCAACTAATCTGGCATCGTACCGCCGTCTGAGAGCGCGAGCTCGAAGGGCCGTGAAGGAGGCCAAGAGGGCTTCCTGGATAGAATACGTCTCTACCATCAACCATCGCACGCCACTTGGTCAGGTATGGGACAAAGTCAAGAAAATCTCCGGGTCCAAGGGCTCATTTGTCATCTCGCCATTGCCTGTTGCTGGCCGGGTGGTTAATTCATCTGCCGAAATAAGCAACATATTTGCCAGTCAGTTCGCGGCCAATAGCAGTGACGAGGGCTATACCGCGGACTTTGTGAACAGGAAGAGGCGATGCGAGAGAGTCCCTCTCAAATTTGGTGCAGGTCCTACAAGGGAATATTACAATGAGCCTTTCACGCCCTGGGAGCTTAAATCCGCCATCGAAGACTCCCATTACACCTCGCCAGGGGCGGACGAAATCCACAACGCATTTCTCCGGAACATTCCGGAAACTGCGATTGGGGAGGTCCTAAATACCCTCAACCAGCTTTGGAACGAGGGCAGTTTTCCAAATGCCTGGCGAGAGTCCATCGTGATACCAATCCCAAAACAGGGCAAGGACAAAAATGACCCGAACAACTACCGTCCCATATCTCTCACCAGCTGCCTGTGCAAGGTGATGGAACGGATGGTAAACCGACGTCTCATGTGGTGCTTGGAGAGTCGACACCTGCTCTCCGACGCTCAGTGCGGCTTTCGGCGTGGCAGGTCCACGACAGACCATCTGGTTCGCACTGAGAACTTCATCCAGGAAGCCTTTCTCCACCGTCAACACGTCATAGCAGTCTTCTTCGACCTGGAGAAGGCCTATGATAGTGTGTGGCGATGGAGAATCCTCAACACGCTCCACAAGTGGGGATTTAGAGGCAACATGGCCCTATTTATCAGAAATTTTTTAACCAACCGCCTTTTTAAAGTAAGGACTGGGAAGCACTTTTCCCGATCTTTTACACAGGAGAACGGGGTACCCCAGGGTTCAGTACTGAGCGTGACGTTATTTGCCATCGCCATCAACGACGTGGTGGAATGCATCAATGCCCCGGTGATGGCATCGCTCTATGTGGACGACTTAGCCATATTTTGCCGGTCGACACGACTGCCAAACGCTTCCAGGCAAGCCCAGGTGACTCTAAACAAACTGGGAGAGTGGTCGCGAAAGAACGGATTTCGGTTCTCCGTGGAGAAAACGAAATGCGTGCACTTTCACCGTCTTCGCGGTTATCACGTTACCCCGACCCTAACCCTGTTGGGTAGGATTCTTCCATTGGGTGAGTCCGTCCGCTTTCTCGGCATGATCCTGGACCAAAAGCTGAACTGGCGGGAGCATATCCGCGTGTTACGTGAGAGGTGTCGCCAAACCCTCAACGTTTTAAAGTTTTTAACTCACTCCACTTGGGGAGCAGACCGCACCACCATGCTTTTATTGTACAGAGGCTTGGTGTGATCCAAACTGGACTATGGTTCCATAGTGTATTCCTCAGGACGAGAGTCTTACTTGAGACCACTTACATGTGTCCACAATGCTGGGATACGGTTGGCCACCGGGGCATTTAGAACAAGCCCAGTCCCAAGCTGACTTGCAGACGCAGGGGAACCTCCGTTGGAAACCCGCAGGATGATTTTAATGGGCCATTATGCCTGTAAACTTTTATCAGAGACAAACCACCCTTGTTTTAACATAGTTTTTAACCAACGGTTTTTAGACTTATTTAACAGGCGGAGAAGGGCAACTAGGCCCTTTGCCGTTCGTTTTAATGATTTTATTAATGAGGTAAATTTTACATTTCCTCAAATATGCCCCGTCTCCTATGCTAAGTATCCGCCTTGGTTAACACCAATGCCGGATATTAAACTAATTGCCAGTGCACGCCGCAAAGCCAAGACGACCGATTCCGAATACCAGCAGCTCTTCAGTGCCGTCCTCAGCTCACTTTCTGACTTTGTCCCCGTCTACACCGACGGGTCAAAGTCAGAGTTGTCAAGTGCCTATGCGGTCGTGTCCCACTACCATGGAGTCGTGAGGAAAAAACTGCACACTTCTTGCAGCATTTTCACAGCCGAGCTGTCAGCCATAAGGACGGCCCTAGGAGAAATAAAAGAAAGCGATGGCTCTTTCCTCATCTGCACCGACTCGTTGAGCGCCCTAAAATCTATATCGGTCTTTGCACCTGTGCATCCTATAGTCCAGGAGATCCATTATACCCTGTTGTCCCTTCAGAGAAAGGGGAACAGGGTCTCCTTTATATGGACTCCTGGTCACGTCGGCATAAGAGGTAACGAAAAAGCTGACCAGGCAGCGAAGGATGCCCTTCGAAAACCCGAGACCGACTCCACCTTGGTTCCAATGGAGGACGTAAAGGCCGCCCTGCGGAACTCGGTCTTGCAACAGTGGAAGGAGGCTTGGCAGTCTCTGCAAAATAATAAACTCAGGGCAATAAAACCGGTCGTTTCACCATGGTCCTCTTCCATCCGGAAAATTCGGAGGGAAGAGGTCATGATTACGCGCCTGAGAATAGGACACTCTGCCCTCACTTATTCGTACCTCTTTGCGCAGGTAAAAGAACAGACCCGCTGCAATGAGTGCCTCCAACCCCTGACAATAAAACATATCCTCACAGAATGTAGAAGATTCCAAGGGACCAGAGACATGTTGAAGATAAGGGGAGACTTAAAAAATATTTTAGGGGATGACTCTGAGTCCATAAATCGAGTCTTAAATTTTTTAAGGGCAACTGGTTTAATGAGGCAGATATAGTTTTTGATCTCATAATTTTAATGCCCTTTGATTTTAACAATTATTTATTTATATTTAATCGTATTTATTTATTCCTAAGTAAAAAGGAATTTTAGTTTTAATTTTAATGAGTGGTGCAAAATGACCTTAGCTGTCGACGCACCCTAAAACTCTCAAAACTACTACTACTACTCTTTAGCAGTGATGTTGATAATGTGTTATTAGCCCCATCGTTTTACGGTAAGAGAGTTCATCTCAATAAAGTTCGGGCGATTAAGTGAAGAAGAGATGGATTTAAGATGACATTTTTCCTACGAGCGGTAAGAGATCATGATGAAATGTTTGTCCGACCGCACTAGGAGGTAAAGGTGTTTTGGAGCTAGGGTAGTCTAATGTGTAATCACACCCTGCCACGCACACTAGTGATGGATCGCAGATTACTAAATAAATAAAAATAAATAATATAAAAATTAATCATATGTGAACATTATTATTGGCTTTATAAATTAACAAGTAATACCTATGTTGACAAACAGAAATTCTTTATTTTGAGGAAGCATTTTGTTTTACCTACGTTGTAACGTTTCTTCCAGTTTTTTACGAGTTGATTTAATTTTATCGAATTCCTAATGCTAATGGGGTATGCATTGCTGCACCCCCTGCCACACACCTTTTTGTTGGCTCGCAGGGTATTGATTTAGATGTATATTGGTTCCTCTAATAGGTAAGTGTCGCAATTAGTATGGCTTTTTTTTTCTATATATGGTAAATCAATATTTCTACCGTTTATTATTTATTTCCGCTATAAAGAAACATATTATATATATATATAATATGTTATATATATATACTATATATATATATATATATATATATATATATATATATATATATATATATATATAGTACAATACACAGTAACACACAATATAGAAACACAAAAAAAGAAGAACACTCACACGTTATTTCTTGATATTTCGACGAATATGTAAGTACATAAATGCAGGGTGCGGTGACATAACTTCCTTTTTTCAAACGCAAAACGCTTTCAAAAAAGGTTAAAGGGAGTAATCAGCACTATCTTTAGATAGAAAGTGATTATCCTCCCGTGGAGTGATAGATCCGTTCACTTGGTTGCTCTCGGGAAGGACCCAGAGGTCGTACACTCCAAATTGCGGAAAAGAGAAGGACATACGGAGAAAATCGGGACGGGCGCCCGAATGCGAATTCGGCGCCAGCGACAGCTCGACGTGGCGATCGACGCGCCAAAACTTCGAGGGAATCGGAAGCACGGGCATGTATATCGAGAGTCGAAACGGGATGGCGCGCGTATCGATTGTGGAACGTCTTCCTCCCTCCCACCTTCTTTCCTTTGAGCAGGGGAATGTCTTCCTCCCCTTTACGTCGCGGCTCCCTGCCACCACCTCTACCTGGGGAGGGGGGGAGCTACACGCACACCCTCGCACATATTGGGAAGACGGGGGAGAATGCGCAGGCGCCGCGCTGAATGCCGGGAAGGTCCGCTTTTGCGGGGCGTGAGGGGCGGAACGGGGCGAGAGGAGGGGAAGGAGAGGTGGCGGGAGAACTGCCTAGCGTTCGATGTGTGTGGGGACCGGGGGACATCGGGGGAGAGGGTGAAGAGAGGGGGAGTGCGTACAGGGGTCGCCACTGCGGTGTGCGCCCTAGACGGCAGTCGATTTCCAGAGTCGTGTGCTAACGGAAGGAATATAAACACGTCGTCGTGGGATCCTCCCCCGCCTTCCCCCCTTTTATCTTTTATTCCACCCTCGCGGAGAAAAGCAAGGGCTCTGTCCCATCTCCCCACCCCCCTTTCCCTATCTCGAAAAGCGTTTATTCAACCCCCTCCCACACGCCACCCCCATCCGATTGCCACACTACGGACGATAACGATAATGCCCACATCGCAGCCCGAACGGCGGCTGCAGTCGACGGCCGTGGAACGCTCATAGCGGAGTCGTCTCCTGTGACCGCGGCGGCGACCCTGGACACTTGAATTCATCCCTAGCACAGTGGGAAGGAGAGGAGAGGAGGTCCGAAAAGGGGGAAAGGAGGTTGCGAGAGGACTTGGCTTGGCCCCTGGTGGTTCTCTTTCTTGGCTCAGGTCATAGCCGGGAGGAGAGTGAGATAATCATCTTTGCATCTTTGACCCCCCCAGTCACAGGACTCTCTCTTCCACGTGCGATAACTCGAGGGACTGAGTGAGGTGAGAGACGGCGAAAGGTCGACCTTTGATTGTCAAGACCTCCTCCGTTGATAACGGTCACTCCTGAGGGTCGTCGTCCCAAGTGTGTTTGACTGCTGCCATCGGTGCTTCTGGTTTGCGTGGAGGATTCGACTTCGCCCACCCAACTGAGGAAGACCTTGTGAGTGTGGGAAGGGGCGGGAAGAATTGACACCTTCTTCTTCGAGGAGAAATCTCCTTCACCCCCACCCCTCCCCCAGTTACAAATATATTAGTAAGGATCCACCCCATTCCCCACACCCGTGCGGTGGTGTGGTAGTTGACGCCAAGGTGCGTCCTTCGGACATGAGTGCCCCGTGTTCCCTGGATACGCGACCCCACTGAGACATGGCCCCCGCGGACAGGCACCACCAGCACCGGGGCAGGCCCCCGTCCCCCGTCGGCTGTGGCGGCCCAGGTCGGCGGCGGAGGGCCCTCGCGCTCCTCCCGTTGCCCCTCTTCCTCATATTCTCGCTGGTGGCCCTCCGGATGCCCAGCCTCGCACACGGCTTCTCACTCGAGGGCTCGCAGACGTCCTATGCGCAGTTCCGCAAGTGGAATCCCGGTCTCAACGGTTCCTTGGAGTTCGAGTTCAAGACGGAGTCTGCGAACGGGTTGCTCCTCTACACGGATGACGGTGGGACGTACGACTTCTTCGAGGTGAAGCTGGTCGAGGGAGCCTTGAGGCTGCGGTTCAACCTGGGCGGAGGGGCGCAGATCTTGACGGTCGGACGGGAGCTGAGTGACGGACATTGGCACAAGGTGAGAGGGGACGATCCCCACCGCGAGTGTCCTTCACATGCATTCAATGCGTACCGTGCTGACGGTGAGAGGTCAATTGGGAGGGTTTTGCTCGGATTTCAGATCGCCTTTATTATTTCATAATACGATTCACTCGTACAATTGCTCAGTATGTGTGAATGTGTGTGTTGCGTATTCGGTTGTCGCATTCAAATCCCGGGCGATGCCATTTGGGCACCGATTCATCTTAACTGCTCACGTGATGTTATTTTATTTTTACCCAAGCTAACTGGGAAACCACGGGGTCTCTCAATGAAAGCCGCCCAGCCCCCAATTCTGTGAAAAATTTCACGCTTCGCAGGGCTCGGCTAGGCGTGAAATTGGCCCACTCTTGTCTGTAAAAATAAACATCGTCGTTGCTTTGGATTCCTTAAAATACGGAATTTATGCAATGGGAAATTTTTTGTATATTTCCCGCTCTGTTTTTTTTCACACTGTCCTCTCGTGACTAGGTTTTCAACACGGATAAACCATTGTAGGTGAATTTGAAGTGTCAGTAAAAGAAATGACCGCTATCGAAGAGCTATTCGATTACAATTGCCGGCGTTGTTTACTGAATATTCTAGTGATGGTTATCAAGAAACTTTTCTGTTACATTTTTGAAAAGGTTAGACTAATTTGACAACGATCGAGAATCACTGGCGGGATGAATGAGTATTAAATTAGATCACTGTGGGCACAAGGCTTGAATTATATGTTTGCGAATTTCATATTTATCTTCTTTTATAAGTGGTCTAATCTATTCATGTACGTATTTCGCGTAATGATTTGAATGCTGCTTACTCCATTGCAGATTGGAGGGGCTCACTTTATGCTACCTCCAATAAACCCCTTACTTTTCACAAAATCTGTGGATTGATGAAAAGTTCTTTTTTTAAAACTTTGGGATGATCGGGGAAATGGTGGTTAATTTCTTTGTAAACTTGATAAAAAATAGGAGAATTCGTTTGGAAAAGGCAAATTAACCCTCAAGTCGCAATTCAAACCAAATTTCATGCATGTGTGTATTCTTTCATTTTCACGATGCAAGGATATGAATTGAATTACTCACATAAAGCTTTAGCTGGGCTGCCCTATTTTCTTTCATTGCATTTGTTAAAATGTTTGAATGTCACCATAGGCACCTTATAAATGAAAATAGTTCCATGAATTGTAGAAGTTAAAAAAAACAACTGTATCACAATCTCTGAACGTGATGGTACTACGGCAAACACATGAAAACACCCAACAAAAATTGTTTTTTTATATTTTATGGGCTGCCCTACACAGTGTATAGATAGATGCATATTTGTGCGCCCTTTTTCTTTCATAGCTATCTGCATACAAGTCGATGAACAGTGTGATAATGTTATGGGATATTGTAAATCCTAAAAAATTGGCATATCACTGTCACAAGACCATAGAAAGATAATTACACTTTGTTTCATAGATATTCATCGATTTATTGAGCTGATTTTTACGACACGATATATGCAAAAGTTTATGTTGCCAAGCTTGGATATTTATGCATGAAAATACAGTTCACAATAAAATGAAGTAGATCAAGAGAGTAAGATGTTGTAAAATTATAATATTTTGAATGTCGAAAAATCCCTTTTCTCTTGGGAAAAATATATTTCATCACACTTCTGTGAAGAACTAAGGGTTTCATTTCTTTTGTTATTATTCATAGAGGAAACTTGATAGCAAGGAAGTAAGATCGAGGTGTAGGAGGGGGGGGGAAATACGTAGGAAACCTCCTTTGAGTGCTCAAACTTGAAAGAGTTTATCACAACGTTTCGGCGTTATTACTCGTATCTCTAGTGAGGACGAACCACAATTAAGGGGTTAAAACGTTAATCGAATGAATCCATTTTTTTTTCAAAAAATGAATAAAAAGGACGAAATGCGATTGATTTGAAACTTTTTCGGAATTGTCTATGTGAAAAAAAAATTTGT
The DNA here is from genome assembly GCF_022747635.1 of Hetaerina americana. NCBI lineage: Eukaryota > Metazoa > Arthropoda > Insecta > Odonata > Calopterygidae > Hetaerina > Hetaerina americana. The sequence goes on from NW_027286777.1 coordinate 65,806, forward strand.
TCGCTAACACAGGGTGCGGCAACATAACTTCTTTTTTCATAAAGCAAAACCCCTTTAAAAAATGAAGTTACGTTGCCGCACCCTGTGTCAATGGTATGCTGAGGCTTTTATTCGGCAACGAGGCAATTAATGAAATAAAAACGATATCGCTTCTCTTTAGCATCTCTCGCTCACCATTCGATTGCCCTTCGATGGATCGGAATGAATGAATTGAGTTCGACCCCTTTCGGACGCGAATGAAACTGGGTTACATTTAATTGTCCGGAGAAATGAAAATCTCCCGTAGTATTTGAAACTTGATCTCGGATCGTGGGACGTAATTAATCGTCGCTCCAACCAACAAGTTGTGAATGTCCGTGCAGCAAAAATAAAAGTATCATCTGATTTCGAAATGTCGTTGCTCAACCTGTCTGGGGATGTTTCCCCCGACCCTCTTCCCAGTTTGTTTTGAAAACAGCGTGCAGATCCTAGGGAGGCTAACACAGAGGCCCTTCCGGACTACCCATGTACATAGGTGCGCCCATCCTATTTGAGAAATATTAATTCAAAGAGAGATATACACGTACAGAAAGCTTCATTTCGAAATCGCTGGAGGATCGCCAGAAAAGATCATAACGACGAAAACGACTTCCCTTCTTCCCCTGACGGTCTTGGGCTCAAGAATGACCTCCCACTACTCTCGAAAAAGCCATAGGGCATTCAAGCTATTAATAACCCTCGGTCACATCAAATTATTACGCCGTGTCAATACACGACATGGAATGCCTTACCGCTATCGTCTCAAGGACGCGGAAAATCGCAAAGGGGAAGAGACGTTTTCATTACTCCGATGTGAATGCATTGTGTAACAACATTCGCGTTAACTTTTAAGGTTATCATTTTAATTTTAGAATAATTAAAAAGGTCTAGATTTTATGTTTTTACGGCCGTTGTGGTGAAATTATCCATCGGCTATATTTCTGCTATAAGATCGTACAGATATTCAATACTATTATGGCACACAATAAATTTATATCACTAATAATATTGGACTGCTTTTTCACAATTGGGAAAACTACAGTATCCATTTGCATTCTCAACCTTTCAACTTGTATAGGGGTTTGATGGAAAGAAGAACTTACGTAATCTCAAAATCTCGCCTCGATAAAAAAATACCACGAATAAAATAAACATTTATCTGATAGGGATCTGCAGCTCATAAAGAATTTAACTGTATAATGTCGTCATCTGTTTATTAGTGACTCAACTAATATTTAGTGTCAGTAAAGAAAAATGCTGGGAAAGCAAGGAAGGGGAAGATAAAGATAAGGTGTTTTGGATGGCAGATTTGAAATAATTTTTGTATAAATTTTGAGCATCAGGATTTTGAGTTTCCTGGCTTATCCGAGGCTTAAATATAAGTTTACAAGTGTTTTAGTCTCCGAGTCCATCACAGACTCCTGCTGATGATAATGGCAATGAAATTGTTCATATATATATATATATATATATATATATATATATATATATATATATATATATATATATATATATATATATATACTTATTACAGTTTAACAATACAAGATACGTTCAATTCCTATTTGTAAATTCATAATTAGTTTTACTTTCAATCATATGTACGTGTCCTGTTGAATTCAGTAATGTAACTTGAGCTGAGTGGAGAATTAGACTTCATGACTATCGTAGTAAGAATTCCTTAAGATTTTTCGCCGGGAAAACTTCAATCGAATTTAAAGGAACTGTTGCAATTTTGCCCAAGATTAAAGCGTCTAACCATCTTGTTAAAAAAGACAATATCGTCGTTATGGTAGCGTAGTTGTTCAAGCCTTCGGCACTCGCACACCCTCCCCCTTCGGCACACGGATACCGACCGCCACGCATAAAATAGTCTTCGAAATTTACTCGTCAAGAAAACTAAATTCACGGTGTGTGAATTACATGCGTCTTAAGTACATATCTCTATAACACCAAACTATCCAAGCGAAATCAACCTGTCAATTAATTAGTACTGTGGCATTGTCGGCTCTCGATAACGAGTGAAATGAAGTCGGAACCAAAGGTGAGTCGGGACCCAAGGGAGGGTATAAAAGTATTATTTTATGTCTGAGTGAAATTCAAACATAAACGTTACTTAAACGACGAAAACTAATATATGAATAGCTGCTGTCCCCTGAGCTATTTGATTTTTTGCGGCCTCTTTTAACTTACCAATTGTTCAAAATTATAGTTTTTTTCTTCATAGGAAAATATTGTAATAATTAAATGTCCTCTTTAAAGTATTTCTATATTCGCTATTGTCAGAAATCTAATGTCGAAATACTTTTTGGAGGTGAAGTGGAGTCACGAGCGAGCAAGAGTCTTGGTTTTTGGGATATTTTCCCTCGGTTCCGCGAACTGGTACTTAATGTATCCCCGCTCATCGCTCGTTCTTCAGTGTCTCTCTCATCTTGTGGCCCCGCTTGGGCACTTCCCGCAAATTGCCCGGCGGGTTCATCATCCCCTTCGCACGCGTCGCCTTCCCTCCGCCGCGCGCCCTTTCTTCGTCACCCTCCTCCTCCACCATTATCCATCAGGCCCACCCGCTGTTGTTCTCTCGAAGGGAAGGAGAGGGGTGCTAATTTACATCTACGTGAACACCACGTACAATCCATCCGAAGGTGAATGGCAGGGGTGGGTGGGGAGGGGTTTTGGGAAAGGGAGAACACTACTAATGGGGGATAGGGAAAAGGGTGTTTTTAAGGGATTGGATCCGTAGAGGGGACCTTTAAGTTATTGCCATCACGTATTGTTCGCGGGGGGAGGGAAGGGGGTAAAAAGGATGGAGGAAAGAGGGTAAAAAGGATGGAGGAAAGAGGGGCCCTCCACTAAATCTGTTCGATGTGGCATCTATATTTGATTTGCGTGGTTTTTTTTCAAATTTGATATTCGCGGTGTTCGAACCAGCGGAAAATGTACAAGTCTGGAGACGTGAAGTGATTGATTGTATTATGAATGATACCCTGCCGATACTGCGGCCACCTTTCGTTGAATTTTTAAATTAATTCAGAACCGATATCAAACCCCTTTCCCTCGTCATACTATCCGATCCAACATCGAACTTTTTTTTTGGGGGGGGGGGGGAGGTGCTTTCATTTCACTGCAAGAAGGTCCGTTTTGAAGTGCTTGAACCTTATTTAGTGCCCCCCGAAAAGAAATGAAAAGAAAAACAACCCATCTTGGCTGAAACTCTTATACCTTTCTGGATCTACGCGAAACTAAGCCCTTCGACTCGTGTGAAACTCACACGTTCCGAGTATTTGTAGAATGCGGGAGGGGTCGGGAAATTGGTGCCATTGCTTTCTCTGAGCCTCCTGCGGTTAACTTAGGAAGTTTCAATGCCCATATACTAGAACCAATCGGATCCTAGATTGGTTCCTTTTCAGGATCATACGACATTTGAACCCGGAATCCTCCGTTCTGCAACCGAATCCCATAATCCCAAGGAGCTGGTAACATGCCAACGTTGTGAGCGTAAATTTTAAATGGGATAAGATCCTTGAACTCCCGGTTTTAAATCACTTCCACCCACAAGACTTTCGAATAAACCGTTTATTATTAGCTCGTTGGGAAATTTGATGCTTATTGGGGCCCTGAGATAAGCTCTTGCCAATGGCGGTGCCAGCCACATCATAATAAGCGCCGTCAGATTTTTTTCCAAAATTAAGGCATTATAAATCTGTTTTAAAAAACAAAAGAGCAAGTCATTAACTCTATTTCAAGTTGTTGTGGTATTCCAGCGTAGAAGCGAAACATCAATTATTATTATTTCCTTGAATAGTAGAGACCGTTCCCTTGTCACACTTAAGCACACCCTACAGCGGTTTCCCACTGAAATTTGTGCCATCACTGATGTGTGCGTGTGTGGATTTCGCGAGATTTCACGTATCTCGACATTGTAATATTGGTTGGTTGAGTGATAATTTGAAAATTTTTTGAAAGGATACGTGTAATGAAACCTCCATCCAATCCATTATTTCGTCTCCCTGAAACATAAAAACTCGCGAAATTAATGAATGGAAAATGCAAACGTTTTTGAAGAGTTGTAACAAATTGTAGCGTTCGCTCCACTAATCTATTAGATTTGACCGATTTGATTACTGAGATTGATTATTGTTGTAAATCTCAATCGCAAGAAAAAGTTCACTAATACCCGATAACACTAGGTCGAATTGAATTAGTTTTACCCCATTTTCAGCATTATTGTTATACGTTGTTAATATTATTCTCTACTATTTGTTATGTAATGTATTTGTAAACTTAGGAGAATGAAAATGATTAACTTCACACTAATCGACGGCGAATACCTTGAGGATTTTACGAAAGAAATAAATAAGGAGAATCGTAGGTAGGACAGCGTGCAAGTTGTTGAGAACGATTATGTGGTAAAAATAATATGCACACACTCATGAAGACATATTTGAAAGTCTGTGTCTTTGATTCTACTTGAAATTCGGAAAAGGGGGTAATTTACTCAATGTAATCATCTCCATCAATATTTTAATCCGAAGTTTGGTTTTTTACTTCAGCCCTTTTCTCAACCTTCTCTATTCAGTGTTCCTTTCCTCATCCCCTAATAGATTTCCTCTCTTTCACATCCTTATTATTTTGTCCCATGAACTTGTCCCTTGACCTTCCTAGGGGAAACTTCTCTTAAAATTTTACTTCTATTATGTTTCGAACTAACCTTTTGTTAGCATTTATGAGCATGGGTGAACATATACGATGATGAACATGTATTTGTGTCCTCTGTCATATTAATTGCGTCTCGTTACTAAGCCATAGTGCCTAAAGGGTAAAGAATTGAGTCTGGAATTGAATACTTAAAATATACGGTTATGCACTTTTAAATATGAAAAAAACGCAGAAAAGTAGACTACCCAATTAGAAACTCGGAGGTGTTCTGATTAGCGTTGCAAACCATGTCATGTGCTAGGGTTTCACCATCGTGCCCTATGCTACGTAGGGAAAACACATACGCACTATTTGCCAAGTGACCTTAAAGAAGGCCCTTTACTAAGTGAATGCATATTTGGAAAATGTAACAATGAAAAAGGGGAGTTGTGCTCTATTTTCCTGTAGTAAAACCCCACATACACGAGTGTGCGGCGAGTGTATGGGATTAATTTAAAAGACTTAGTATAATGAATTGAACAAGGCACAGAGAAGGGTATATCCAGGACAGGCAGTTGTCCCAAAGTAAAAGAGATAGACTGACGAACGGATAGATTCAAGCATTCATTTTTCCTGCGCACTATTCGAGACAACAACACAAGGGGCAACACTAGGTCAGAAATGGGTAGGCGCTGGTGATTATATGCAGTTAGGAACAAACAAATTATATTCCCCTTAAGCTCGCTTCATGGCTGGTGTTGTAACGCACCCAGCAACACCAACTTTTACCGGGAGGGGGCAGTGTGTGGTGTAGATAAAGATGTAGAGCTTATGAAATTGTCAAATGTCCTTTCTGAATGAGTAGAATGCTAACTGCGTTCCATACGAGCCCGCCCTTTTTAATGGGTTTTCGTATTTTTCTCCTCAGGACAGTTAGTTAAGTAGTTAACGAACAGTATAATACTCGTAATACAGCAGTGTGTCGCATTATGAGCCTGTGACTTTAGAGGCGGGGTTCATGAGTGGCATGTACATGAAATGGTAGAATTTCCCCATCTTACTTTCCAGTTCTGCATGACCTGTCTTGTTATGGTTAGTCTGTCGTATAAATGGTTGTGGTTCTTTTTTTATTCCATTTTTTTCGTACAACAAAGAACTTGTTTACTGAGTGAAAGTAGCACTTTTGTAACTTGTTTTTTAAATTAGTTTTCCTCCATCATGCTTACAGAAATGCATGATATTTGGGGTTTTTTACTGAATGTTTTTTTCCCTTTTCCCTTCCTCTTCAACATCATCTCTTATCCCTTACCCATCCCATCTGGTGCTTGCATCCCCTGCCACACACGTTTTCGGTGAATCACGGGGTATTTATGTAGACATTGATGAATATATATAACCTATTTTTCAATGATAGATCAGGTTGACCCCCCCTCTACTTTCCCTTTTGGTTGCTTGCAGGGTGATAAGGATGGTATATTTTTGTGGAAGTATTATAATGAATGTACAATCGCTGGTGACTTAACATCCCCCGCCACACGTCCTTGCGATGGCTTGTGGGGTAGTGTATAGATGCAGGAGGCGTGTCCAACAAGTTACTCATGTGGGAGTGGAATTTGTATTAGGGTATTGGCACAGTGCGCTCAAGCCTACCGACGGCATCGGTCACCTCTGTGGCGCTCGTTTGAAACGCTGACATATAGTATGTACACAGTGGGTCCACGGAGAGAGTTTTTGAGGTTTTGCCTCTTGCCCCTTTCCGTTGGGTGACTCGAACAGGCTCGAGCTCACTGATGCGTCTAGCAAGCGATGGCCGTGTTGTTGATGCGTAGAGAAGCGCGGCGGTAGAGATGTCGTTGCTTTTACTCATACGCCTTCTGTGATTCGGATACTGAATTTGGAAGGAGGGCATATAATTACGCCGGGTTCTGAGTTTCGGTGACGTGGAGAGCTAGTTCGAAACACTTCCGTTCTGATTCGTTCATCGATTCGATCTATGGACTCGCGAGACTTTGAAGACGGATCTGGCTCATTATTAAACAGTGCATTTGCATCTTAAAGTTTTGTTAGCGGGACTCGTCGTTGGTGGTAGAAATTTATTGGCGATGGCTCATCAATGTGATTGCGTCCGAAGTTTGGTCCAAATCAATGCTGTCCTTAATTTTAGTCATTGTTAAATGCGTAAGGAAATCAGGAATCTGTTCTCGTGAGACGAATTTTATGGCAAGCGTAATGGTTCGATTTGTCTCTATTTGAAATTACAATTATTATTCGTTATTGATTACATAATTAGATACGCTTTAATCCGTAGGCAATGGAATGACGTCTCGTAGGATAAACCACATATTCACTGCAAATGGTTTGATCTGCCCATTACGGTGAACCATGCCCTGACACAATGCGACAAATACGAGAGGGCAAGATACACTTAAGAGATGATCTAAATAATATTTTAGGGGATGACCCTGTATCCTTGGATAGAGTTTCAATCTTTTTGAAAGGAATTGACCAAATGGGAAAACTATAGTTGCAGTATGCTTTTTTTTTAGGATTGTGGTTTTAAATATTTATGTATTTACTTTTGTATATTTTTATTAATATGGTATTTAGATAATAAATCCTTTGACAGTATTGAAAAATGACCACAGCCGTCGAAGCACCCCAGTAAAAATTCCACTACTACTGCTACAGGGAAATGAACTCCGTCGATGCCATTAATCTTCTGGATGACCTGTTTTCTATGGTTCATTTTCTTAACGATGCACTCGTTAACTGATTGCTGTGGAAATAGCTTTTTTTTAACGATGCCAGTAATCGGATATGTTTTTGCTCATTAGAGGGGTATAAAACCTTAAATAGCGTGAGTGAATGGAAGATCGGATTCAGAAAAGGCCCAATCTTTGCTTATCTGTGAAACAACTCAAAAGGTTTAGACTGAAATATTTGAGGATTATTTCAATTTTATTTCTTTTTTTATATAAATTTTGGAAACACTCTGCGTAGTGTAGTCGCAGGTGCGGAAATTTCTATTTGATTGGTGACATTGCTAATCGCGGTGGAGAAGACGCGAGGACGTGCTTAAAAGTAACCTCTAGGGTTTGATGGGAAATTCTTTGAAATGGATATGATACGGACCTCTGAGAATTAATTGTTCAATTGACCGACTGTCATGTGTTTTTATATCCTCAACACAATCCAACCTTCATTTGTGCAGGATGCGTGTTCCCTTTATCGCATCGTAGAGAGAGAGAAATGGTCAGAGTTCTAGATCAGTTTACTCAAGGGCCGCCCGCTCGTTAAAGAGTGCAGCGGATTGTGATTCGCACAATTTGGATTGATTAGTCACCACCGTAACTAGTTGGTGAAACGGCCAAACCTCCGGTCGGTGCTACTGTTAAAACAACAAGTGTGGCCGACCTGGTTCGTCCTGGTGACGTGCGTGCGTGTCGAAGTGGGTGGATGGCGTTTTCACAGTCCCCGGCGGTCGACTCCCTCCGCCGCCCCTCGTCCGTGCGTGCGTGCGTCGTTTGCTTTGAGCGCCGACAAAGTAAGAGAGAGAGAGAGAAATGAAACCTCGGGCCACGTTGTAATTTCTCTGGCATGAATGGCGTTGCACGCAATGGGATGTTTGTTTTTGAGAATGACATTTCGTGCGAGGAGTACTGAAGTGTATTGAATATGTTTCGATGAATTTACGAGTTAATAAATTTCATCTAAGATTTTATTTCAAAATATATTATTGAAAACGTTTAATAGTATTTTTATATTTTTAACTTTCAGTGCTTCATTTCGCCATAGAAGATTTCACTTCGTACGCACTATTTATTTTTTATGAGAAATTGTTTTTTTCTCGGGAATTTGACATTTCCGTCTTCAATCTGTATTTAATCAGCGTTCGAATTGGAAAAATTTTCCGTTCCCTCTCTCAAAACTTGAGTGTGATTTTTGAAACGCTTTCTATTTCAATTGCTCTCTTATTTAATATTCTCCTTTAGATTTACACTATTCTCAATGTAAATTGTTAATTGAGAAGTCTAGTCGTGAGTTATACTTTTCTGTTCTTTCCTTTTAGAAAACGTCAATCTTTTTCTGAAGTAGTATTTTATTTAATTTTTTCTGGTTTTAATTTTACTTCATTGCTTGATTACTGCAATAAATCACGGTTTGACTACTTCTTGTATATAGACTGTGAAATACGGCCCAAAAGCTGATTACTCATTTGATTTTGATTTTATTTATATCTTTTGTGATATTGATTGATGTCATGTGATGTCATGTTATTTTTTCCAAGGCAAGTTAGATTATAATACTTGGGACTCTTGTGCCAGCTGACATTGTCTATCTCCACATGTAAATTTTTTATATAATAATAATAATAATTTTGCATTTGAAAATGAAACGTCAATTTTGTCTGAGTAAGATGGATATTCCGAGTCCCTCATCTTCGACCTGAAGACGCCGAATGCAACTTCGGCGAAACTGTTGTCTGAATCAAACAACGACGCGGTGAAACCCGACAATGCAGAGTACTTTGAGTAAGATGGACTTAATATAACTCTCGTGCTACTGCTGAAAATGCGCATTTTTTTCAAAGAAACGTGAAATCATGGGTCTCATGTACGTAATATATTTAAAACCACATTATGACCCCCCGCGGGTAGGGGGATAGAGAATACTTGCGCAGTATCCCTGCTTGTCGTAAGAGGCGACTAAAAGGGCGGGGAGAAAACCCCGAAATCAAACCCCAAGCCAGCAAGGGATGCGTCCGGACAGTGCTGTGGATCCACTGTCTGTGAGCGGCCATACCATCTGGCCTGCGATCCGCCCAGGTGTTTGCCGTGCCTGGAGACCCGTAAGGGAGAGAAGGGGATCCTGGAGGGTGAGCTTTCTGGTTCCCAGCAGGGTGTCGGATGCCCTGTATGGACCGGGGAGTGATACCCCTCTTCGGCCCCGGATTTCGTGTAAACGGGAGGCCGGGAGCTAGCCACTCCCGGTCAATCGGCTTCCGTCGCGTTTTCGCTCCGGTGGCGAGTGCCAAGGTTGTGGGGGTCTGCGTAGGGAGGTCGGAGATGTAAGGGTTTTGGTGGGCCCTTGCACCGAAGATCCACCCCGAAACAGACAACCACTCCAGAAGCGCTATATCCCTCGAGTTAGCCCTGGCGACCGCTCCGGTTTGGCGGAGTGGCGTCCCAAATGTGTGGCTCCGTGGTGGGTGGGGAGGCCGAGGGACGAATCATTTACTATTATGGAGGAAAAACCCTTTCCACCACTAAAAAGATCCCATCCGGACACCGGCGGGGGAGAAAAGTGTATTGGCGCATGTAAGCGCTATTTAATTATGTCGTGCATAAAGGAAGGTGAAACCTTGAAAAAGGTTTCTCCTTTCTTAATTCGCAGAGTGTTGTCACAGATTGTGCCTGGGGACCCAAAGTGCGTGAAGAAGCTCCGGGATGGTACACTTCTTATAGAGACCCTGAACGATACACAAAGTGAAAAACTGCTTGCTATGGGAATGCTCCATGACATTCCGATTAAGGTGGAGGTGCACCGCACTCTTAACACCTGTCGGGGAGTCATCAGTCACTACGACCTCCTATACGTGGACATCGAAGAAATCAAGAGAGAAATGTTCTCTCAGGGAGTGACTGATTGTCGTCGACTCACCACAAGGCACAACGGAGAAAACGTAAACAGCACCCCCGTGATCTTGACGTTTGCGCGTGATAGACTACCCGACAAGGTGTTTGTGGGCTATGAATCGGTACCAGTGAGGCCATTCATCCCAAATCCCGTGCGTTGTTTCAAATGCCAACGGTTCGGCCATGTCGCGTCGCGCTGCGAGGGCAAGGCCACCTGCCCGCGCTGTGGCAAAGACGCGCACGAGGATAAAGAGTGCTCTTCGGAACCTCTTTGTGTGAATTGCGAGGGTACACACCCAGTGTACTCTCGTGATTGCCCGAAGATGAAAGAAGAGAGGAAAGTCATGGAGATAAAAACACTGGAAAAAATCCCATATGCGGAAGCGAGGAGAAAATACAGGGCGCTAATCGCCCCAACTTTCTCCCGGTCCTTTGCTTCCGTTGCAACCACGCCATGTGTAAAGTGTACCATCGCCACGCAGACGGAGATACCGAAAGAATCCCCAATGGAAAACACGCAAGTGCCTAAACCCAAAAGGGTGAAGGATGGAAAGAGTAAGGTGGACAAGGAGCCACCTACTCCTGTGGGCCCTTCAAAGAAGAGCCCACTAAAAACCACCAAGGGGAACACGCCAAAAGGGCGTGAGAATACACCTTCCCCGCCGCCTCCAGTGAAGCCAAAGAAGCCGGAGGTAATTGAAGAGGACCAGAGTATCTCTGATACAGAGGTCTTCGCAAACGAGTGGAAGAGGAAACATCGCTTCAAGCGATAACCTCAATAGAGTTGGTCATCTCCCTTTTTAGTCAACTTATTTATTTATATATTTATTTATTTATTTATTTTAATTTAACATTTTAAATGTGTTCCATTCTGCAGTGGAACTGCAATGGTTTTTATCGGCACAAGGAGGAGCTGGCCATTTTAATCCAAGATTTTAAACCCTCTTGTATTTGTCTCCAAGAGACCCATTTTAAGGCTGAAGATAAGGGTATTCTGAAGGGGTTCACTGTTTTTAGAATGGATGACCTAAGTGGCCAACGAGCCCAAGGGGGAGTAGCAGTTGCGGCCCGTGAGGCCCTTTACACCTCGCGAGTCCAACTGAACTCTCCATTCCAGGCCGTCGCTGTCACGGTGCACACCCCTGAGAGGATGACGTTATGCAACGTGTATCTGCCAGAGGGTGCACCGGTGACTCGCCTGAACCTTGAAGCCCTTGTCCACCAGCTTCCTCAGCCGTCCATTTTGATGGGAGATTTTAATGCCCATGAGCCTCTGATCCAGCTTCAATGGGGAATTCTCAGCAATAGATCTTTGTCTATGCTCGAGAAGTCTAGCCCCAAAGCTGAAAATGTCCACCCACAACGATCTCTGTGGGAGTGACCATTTTCCTCTTCTACTCGTTAAAGAAGACTCTTCGCCCACCATTTCAAAACCTCCGGAAAAGTGGCGTATTAACCGTGCGGACTGGCCACTTTTCAAGCGTACGTTTACATATAAACACGACGCAAGTTTCGACGCGTTGCACAACGTCGATAAACTAAGTTCAACGCTGTTGGCGGCAGCTACCAAAAGTATCCCTCGTACGTCCGGGAATATAAATCGAGCTCCTGTCCCTTGGTGGAACGGGGAATGCGATCGGGCGATTCGGGCGAGGAAAAAAGCAGTGAATATTTTTAGAAAATATCCCACGGCAACTAATCTGGCATCGTACCGCCGCCTGAGAGCGCGAGCTCGAAGGGCCGTGAAGGAGGCCAAGAGGGCTTCCTGGATAGAATACGTCTCTACCATCAACCATCGTACGCCACTTGGTCAGGTATGGGACAAAGTCAAGAAAATCTCCGGGTCCAAGGGCTCATTTGTCATCTCGCCATTGCTTGTTGCTGGCCGGGTGGTTAATTCACCTGCCGAAATAAGCAACATATTTGCCAGTCAGTTCGCGGCCAATAGCAGTGACGAGGGCTATGCCGCGGACTTTGCGAACCGGAAGAGGCGATGCGAGAGAGTCCCTCTCAATTTTGGTGCAGGTCCTACAAGCGAATATTACAATGAGCCTTTCACGTCCTGGGAGCTTAAATCCGCCATCGAAGACTCCCATTACACCTCGCCAGGGGCGGACGAAATCCACAACGCATTTCTCCGGAACATTCCGGAAACCGCGATTGGGGAGGTCCTAAATACCCTCAACCAACTCTGGAACGAGGGCAGTTTTCCAAATGCCTGGCGAGAGTCCATCGTGATACCAATCCCAAAACAGGACAAGGACAAAAATGACCCGAACAACTACCGTCCCATATCTCTCACCAGCTGCCTGTGCAAGGTGATGGAACGGATGGTAAACCGACGTCTCATGTGGTGCTTGGAGAGTCGACACCTGCTCTCCGACGCTCAGTGCGGCTTTCGGCGTGGCAGGTCCACGACAGACCATCTGGTTCGCACTGAGAACTTCATCCAGGAAGCCTTTCTCCAACGTCAACACGTCATAGCAGTCTTTTTCGACCTGGAGAAGGCCTATGATAGTGTGTGGCGATGGAGAATCCTCAACACGCTCCACAAGTGGGGATTAAGAGGCAACATGGCCCTATTTCTCAGAAATTTTTTAACCAACCGCCTTTTTAAAGTAAGGACTGGGAAGCGCTTATCCCGATCTTTTACACAGGAGAACGGGGTACCCCAGGGTTCAGTCCTGAGCGTGACGTTATTTGCCATCGCCATCAACGACGTGGTGGAATGCATCAATGCCCCGGTGATGGCATCGCTCTATGTGGACGACCTAGCCATATTTTGCCGGTCGACACGACTGCCAAACGCTTCCAGGCAAGCCCAGGTGACTCTAAACAAACTGGGAGAGTGGTCGCGAAAGAGCGGATTTCGTTTCTCCATGGAGAAAACGAAATGCGTGCACTTTCACCGTCTTCGCGGTTACCACGTTACCCCGACCCTAACCCTGTTGGGTAGGATTCTTCCATTTGTGGAGTCCGTCCGCTTTCTCGGCATGATCCTGGACCAAAAGCTGAACTGGCGGGAGCATATCCGCGTGTTACGTGAGAGGTGTCGCCAAACCCTCAACGTTTTAAAGTTTTTAACTCACTCCACTTGGGGAGCAGACCGCACCAGCATGCTTTTATTGTACAGAGGCTTGGTGCGATCCAAACTGGACTATGGTTCCATAGTGTATTCCTCAGGACGAGAGTCTTACTTGAGACCACTTACATGTGTCCACAATGCTGGGATACGGTTGGCCACCGGGGCATTTAGAACAAGCCCAGTCCCAAGCTTACTTGCAGACGCAGGGGAGCCTCCGTTGGAAACCCGCAGGATGATTTTAATGGGCAACTATGCCTGTAAAATTTTATCAGAGACAATCCACCCTTGTTTTAACATAGTTTTTAACCAACGGTTTTTAGACTTATTTAACAGGCGGAGAAGGGCAACTAGGCCCTTTGCCGTTCGTTTTAATGATTTTATTAATGAGGTAAATTTTACATTTCCTCAAATATGCCCCGTCTCCTATGCTAAGTATCCGCCTTGGTTAACGCCAATGCCGGATATTAAACTAATTGCCAGTGCACGCCGCAAAGCCAAGACGACCGATTCCGAATACCAGCAGCTCTTCAGTGCCGTCCTCAGCTCACTTTCTGACTTTGTCCCCGTCTACACCGACGGGTCAAAGTCAGAGTTGTCAAGTGCCTATGCGGTCGTGTCCCACTACCATGGAGTCGTGAGGAAAAAACTGCACACTTCTTGCAGCATTTTCACAGCCGAGCTGTCAGCCATAAGGACGGCCCTAGGAGAAATAAAAGAAAGCGATGGCTCTTTCCTCATCTGCACCAACTCGTTGAGCGCCCTAAAATCTATATCGGTCTTTGCACCTGTGCACCCGATAGTCCAGGAGATCCATTATACCCTGTTGTCCCTTCAGAGAAAGGGGAACAGGGTCTCCTTTATATGGACTCCTGGTCACGTCGGCATAAGAGGTAACGAAAAAGCTGACCAGGCAGCGAAGGATGCCCTTCGAAAACCCGAGACCGACTCCACCTTGGTTCCAATGGAGGACGTAAAGGCTGCCTTGCGGAACTCGGTCCTGCATCAGTGGAAGGAGACTTGGCAGTCTCTGCAAAATAATAAACTCAGGGCAATAAAACCGGTCGTTTCACCATGGTCCTCTTCCATCCGGAAAATTCGGAGGGAAGAGGTCATGATTACGCGCCTGAGAATAGGACACTCTGCCCTCACTCATTCGTACCTCTTTGCGGAGGAAAAAGAACAGCCCCGCTGCAATGAGTGTTTCCAACCCCTGACGATAAAACATATCCTGACGGAATGCACAACATACCAAAGGGCCAGAGACATGTTGAAGATAAGGGGAGACTTAAAAAATATTTTAGGGGATGACTCTGGGTCGATAAACCGAGTCTTAAGTTTTTTAAGGTTTACTGGTTTAATGGGGCAGCTTTAGCTTTGGAGATCATAATTTTAATGCTTTTGATTTTAGCATTTTCCTTTTTTTTTTGTTTATTTTATTTATTTATATATTTATTCGTATTTATTTGTTTACTTACTCCTAGTTTAAAAGGAACATAAGTTTTACGTTATGACAGTGGTGCAAAATGACCATAGTTGTCGACGCACCCTACAAACCCCTAAAACTACTACTACCACATTATGTACTATTCAGAAGGAATTATTGTTTCATTGATGATTTCTTTCCATCAAATTATAACAAAATATTACTGATATATGCTGAACACTGATATTGAATATTAGTAATATCAAATTGACCTGCAAATTCTTTCATTATTAAATTTTCATCCAATTTCACACCCATTTTCGTCTACAGCTTTGTCTTAGCATGTACATTCCGACACGAGAATGTGCTTGAAGTGCTTTGTATTTGAGGCACCCTTAGCCATAAACCCTATTTTTTGTGTAGCGATGATTTTTGTGGGTAATTGTCGACATTTTTAGAGGTTAATTTATAGATAATATACATATAAAATTAATTTATAAATGCTAATGTTTATTACATTCAACTTTGTTCTTTCAAAAGAATAACTTAACGAAGTACGCGAAATATGCATGCAAAATTGACACCAATAATTTCAGGTAGGAAGCAAGGGTAAGTGACGGTTTACCGTCCGACTTTGCTATGGTAATTAATTTGTGAATGGATTTGCTCAAAGCACGCACTGATTCCGTTTTTAACTGATTTCACAGAAAAGGTTCGCATTGACTGTATTTGAACACAAATGCTGCTCTGAATACAATCCTAGGGAAGTGATTCCGGTGAATAACATTGGGCTGGTGAAAAAAATCCATTAATCAGAGGAGCACCACGCTTTTATGCAACGCAATTTTTATCTCTTCACTTGTCACAAGTCGTTGTCCCTTGATGATGAACGGAAACGCGAATCCCATACTCGCGATTCTCTTTCCCGCGAAATCACAAAAGGAATATACAAAGCGAACGGTAACTACGGCCGTATAAATATTATGGGAAGAGTTCACCCCAGCCGTACTCTTATAAATGGGCAAAGGATGGGTGGGGGATATTGGAGAAAATAGAAACAGTAAATCGATAAAAATTATAAAATTAAATAATTAACTGAAAATAAGACTAACAATAAATATAGTAAAAAACTGAAAATAATTGAACTGTTTAAATACCGCAAACGGTTAGAACAATGAAATGGAGGGGGGGGGGAAATATTAATTTTTGAATGCTAAAAAAGTGAAAATTAATCACGCACTCTCTAGCTTGGATGTACTATGCAGCAGTGATCCTTGCTAGTCGCATACACTCTCACTCTATCAGGGCTTACGAGAGGTTTCCCTCTGCGTCAGGGGCCCACCAATCACACGTATTGAAATAAAATTAAGAAATATAATAAACGAAAAATGATCACGCGCTCTCTAGCTCGGATGTACTATATAGCATTGATCCTTGCTAGTCACAGGCACTCACCTTCAATCAGGGCTTAGGAGAGGTTCCCTCTGCGCCAGTGGCCCGTCAGTCACACGTATAATAATAAAGGCAAAATAATCACGCACTCTCTAGCTTGGATGTACTATGCAGCAGTGATCCTTGCTAGTCGCATACACTCCCACTCTATCAGGGCTTACGAGAGGTTTCGTTTATTATATTTCTTAATTTTATTTCAATACGTGTGATTGGTGGGCCCCTGACGCAGAGGGAAACCTCTCGTAAGCCCTGATAGAGTGAGAGTGTATGCGACTAGCAAGGATCACTGCTGCATAGTACATCCAAGCTAGAGAGTGCGTGATTAATTTTCACTTTTTTAGCATTCAAAAATTAATATTTCCCCCCCCCCTCCATTTCATTGTTCTAACCGTTTGCGGTATTTAAACAGTTCAATTATTTTCAGTTTTTTACTATATTTATTGTTAGTCTTATTTTCAGTTAATTATTTAATTTTATAATTTTTATCGATTTACTGTTTCTATTTTATCCAATATCCCCCACCCATCCTTTGCCCATTTATAAGAGTACGGCTGGGGTGAACTCTTCCCATAATATCACAAAAGGAATTCAATTGGAAGGAAATTCAATAGGTGTAACTTCGCTGCACAGGGAATACCATGTTCAGCTGCTGAAAAAAAAACATTAAATGTCTCTTGAAAGAACAGTTATTTATTCTGAATTAAAAAAAAACTAGCAGTTCTCCAGTAGATTCTTTTGCTGACAATGAATTTTTCGTGAGCTTTGACGCCACAGTTTTTTTATTTGTGGAAGCCCTAAATTTGATCTAACGACCATTTCACCATACCTTTCCGTTCTTCTGTGTAATTTTTCTCTTTTAAAGCGTCATTAAATGTTAATTTACGTCAATGAATTCGTCCAATGTATTTAGCACAAACGTTTTACCTTACAAATGCCGCAGTTCTAAATTTTTTACCGTAATGAGAGGGTCAAGTAGCTTTGTTATTTCACGTTAGTTAAGACCTCACCCAGAATATGCTACTGGATTATGGGATCCTTAATTTTGGAACTAGATCGAGTGCAACGCAGAGAAGCTATGTTTGTGAAAAGTTGTTGTAAACAAGGAATCAGCGTCACGACACAAATGGAAGAATTATTACAGTAGTCAATAGTTAACCTTGGGTTGAAATGCAGGTTAAATTTACTGCGTAAATTTGAGGCAGGTTACGTATTTGAAGATGTTAATGAAACATTATTGGCCCCGACTTACTTCGGTAGATCAGATCATGTACGTAAAATCAAGCAGATAACGAGCAGATTAAAAATGTAGTTTTTTCCACCTAACATTTAAAATCTACATAGATATGGCAGAAATCACATAGGAGATAATTAGAATTAGTAGTGTATATATATTTCAATATCATGCATGTTTTAATGTATTAAATAGACCTATCTTTTTAACAATTCTCCCTCATGATGGCAATATATGTATCCTTTTATTGAATATTGGTGCATGACAGTACCTTATTTCGTGTGATTTAATTTGATTCCGTGTATGATCAAACTAATTATTGTGTAGAGGTGGCATGTTTGGGATTGCGAATGCATTGCTGGTTACCTTACACCCCCCGCCACACACCCTTGCGGCGGAGCGCATTGATTAAAATCGCGAGATGAGGCATTGAAACCCCGGGCCGTACTTGTGTATTACACCCATAATCAATCCACCACTGAGGTGTAAGGGGGTGATTCCACAGTGGAAATGTTTGGAGTTAATGGAGAAATACGTATATGCATCAAATGATAAAGGTGATTGGGGCTGCAGAAAAAAGCTCCTATTTAAACTACAAGACGATGAATGTTAAATGTAATAATGTCTTAGTCTTACCTGCTGTTCTGGTCCCTTATGACTGGCGGAAACATTTACATTCTTAAGTCCTCCATTCTACAATATCCTTTATTATATTTTCGTGATTCCTCCATCCATGGTACAACGAGGCGTGCTGCATATAACTAATCTCTTCAGAATAGTTCCAAAGAAACTGCGGGAGATGCCGCAACAGTCACTTTTAACGGAGTCATCCGCAATTCAATGCAACATTTTCAGAGTGTAAAAATCATTCGCCTTGACTGGGATTCGAACCCAGATCCATCTTCATAATAGTGTTTTGCTTGATGGTAAGGTTCTTTCCTTTGTTAGTATATTCGTAACTTTTAGATGATGTCTCTAACGATTATCGTTTGAAACCGATCAATATTTATTTTAGCGAAAGTAACACACAGAAGTTGACCCATAAAGGAGTCTTCATGGAAGATCGACTTCGCTGTGCATCACATACACTTTCGTTTACCGTTTCGCCATTGATCATGGCCATGTTCGATACTTGAATGGAGTATCCACATCCCTGATCGATATCCGATTGAATGAAATTATATCGACAACATCGTACGGATCGGAATACTGAACGGACTTAACAGTCTATATCCAAATTTGTGTACTTTCGATAAATGATAGTCTACTGAAAAAGGAAAAAAATAGGAAAAAATGCTGTTTACTTCGTCTACTATTCTGATCCGAATGATTTTGTCGAAATAATCTTACTCACTCGGATATCGATAACGGTGGAGGACACTCCATCCAAGTATCGAACTCGGCCGCGGTCAATAGTAATTTCGTGTAATGGTTGTTCCCTTAAGGCATCTAAATAGCAAATGCACTTATAAATAAAAAATGTAATACATATATTATTGATGCAGTCATCAGTTTTCAAGTTTTGTGTGTGTGTGCTGATTTCGACTTCATCACAGCCGTAATAATGTTTATGGTAATTTTAAACAAGTTAAGCATAACCCGCATTATATATTGAGTCGATTTGATGTCAGATTCGCTTAAAAATCGATTAGTTACGCCTCAAAACTTATCTGTATGTTGGGATTCACGGAGATTCATATTGGAACGGGTCCATGGCGATGGGTTTTGAATGCGATCCTCGCCAGCTTTGGGCTCTTTGACATCCAATCTCTTCCTCGAAATCAACTCCGGAGTCCAACCGCGTATGCGGTTGGGGGAGGGGGGGTGGGTGTGAAGGAAAAAAATAGAAAAGTGTTCTGGCGGACTTGAAGTGGTGGTGATCATCGTGGTCATTGAAGACCGGCCCTCCATTCCCAAGTCTGTTGGGGAGGATTATCCTCGTCCACGTAATCACGAACTCGGGAGTGCACTTCAAGCAGGATCTGGCATTTGATTGCCTGTTCAAACGTGAACCGTGCACTTCGAATCCAACCGCAGAGCGTGAAACCTTCGCTAGCCTCAAGACGCATTAAACTCTTGATGCCCTTAGCCGGCGGCATAGAACCTAGCGACCACTTCAGGAAGCTGTCTTGAACCCCTGATTAAAAAAAAGGTGGTATCATTCCCTTGGCTGACCTGATATGCGAGAGTAGAGATGACGTTTTTATCATATGATAACGCCCTAAGGGGTGTGTAGTTCAGAAATGTGATAATTAAAGATGAAGAATATCACTATGCAATAATTTTAGTCTTAAAATCATTCGCCTCGACCGGTATTCGAACCCGAATCCCTCGATATCCGGCCAAGTGCTTTAAGCTAAGCTACCGAGGTGTCATCTCACACTCCGGAACTTTGGCGGCTTTATGAGAACGAGATGTTGTGAGGAAACAATTTTTACACTCCGAAATTGACGCATTGTAATGCGCATATTGCGGTTGTGGCCGTTAAAAGTTACTGTCGCGGTATCTCCCGCTGTTTCTTGGAATGTGATTTCTTGGAATATCCTTTGGGTTTCTTTCCCTTGTGTTTTGGGTTGAAGGTTTACCCGCAGAAAGAAGTGCTACTCAGAAGAACAGGGTTTCAGGTGAGGTCTTCAAACGCGGGGCTCTCCTCAAATGTTTAGAATTGGAGCTCGGAGTTTTGCGCGCGGTCATTCTAAATAAATTACTACGGAGACATTCGTTGGATTGTTTTGATGAATGTAATTCAGTTCAAGACTTCATTCTCGTAAAATATGTATAAAAAACCTTTTTTTTAAGTTCACTTGTTGTTGTAAATTTTATACGAAAATGAATACTCTTAAAGAAACAAAATCTTCAATAGTTTAAAAACTTAAGATACCTTTCAATTTACCTTAAAATTCGCGAGCACAAGGTATTGCTCGAAATAGCTTAGTTATCACAGTTAGTTTCAAATGTTGTGGTTGATTTTCGGTTACCCGTGACTAATAATTTACAAAAACCCTATTTGTCTTATTAGCGTGTTGAAAAACTCAGGTTTAAAAAAAATAAAAATCACAGGTGAACGGGTACGAAAAAATTCGGGTACCAACTACCCTGGTTCATGGTTATTTATAAACCCTTGTCTCCCTTACCGTTCCTTTTTCGACGCAGCGTGAACACGGGTAAAAAAAACCCTGGAGCAAACCCACTGGTGCGGGGGAAGTGGGGTGTGGAAAGAATCAAAATCCTCGAATGTTTGGGTACAAGGGCTTCTTGGAACCCTTGTTCCTTCAACTTCCACAAATTTAATTAAAATTTACCCACCATTATCTGAGAATGAAGGAATGATGGATGTAAAGGAGAAAAAAAGTATTTCTTTGGGTTTCAGGTTCAACTGTATGGAAGTATATATATATATATATATATATATATATATATATATATATATATATATATATATATATATGTATACATATATGTATACATATATTTATCTCCTCAAAATGAGATCACTGCTTCCTTCCTACACCCAACTTTTATTAGATGCAACTTGTTTCAAAACCTGGTTGGATGAAACTCCCACGAAACTTTGTGAACCTAATTAAAATTTAGTTAAAGAATGGTCACTAAGTGTTCCTCAGTATAAGAAAAATTGAAATTTATGCAAGATATTAACTTTCTATACCTCCAGCTTCAACCAAGCTGCGTAATTAGTGCCAGATCATTTTTGAAAAATCGCAGGCTGTGTAGGAAAAGGAACTGCCTTGCCCCTCCTTCATTACCGTGTCAATGTGTAAGTTTCACCAGTCTTATAGAGGACTTGGAAAAGAATGTAATAAGGTCTATCCTTTGGTAAAAATTCACTTGAGAAAATTACCAAAAGAATTTGTTATTCATGAGAGCGCATAGCATCAACGCATGATTAGTATAGACCGCCGTTTTCAACTCGAAGTTTGGTTTGGTAGATGAGGATAGAGCTCATCCCATACTAGGCCCAACGGTGTGTGAAATCCACAAATTTAGGGTGAGCTAGGAGGGAACTTGTTTTCCCTGTGCTGCTTGTGGTTTCCCATGAAGGTACCCTGAATATCTGGTACCTGGTAATCTGGTACCCTAAATAGCTTACAGTTTGAGTGAGGCTGAGGGTACCCGGAGAGGCTTCCCCGGGAGTCGAATTATATCCTTCAGTCAGTAGTCCAGCTCTCTAACCACTGGAATACCGCGTAACTAAGTGATGAGTAATATACTACCTTGATCAAAAAGTTCCCGGAATAACCACCGTGTGGCGCTCCCATCGTTCCGATTTGAGTTCTGTTTTTTTTGTTAAATTGGTACATCTGTTGTTGATATTCCCTTTAAATCTTAGTGTCATAACTTGACATTTGCAAAAGTTACGTAGCCAGGAGTACATCTATCTCTGTGTGTGTTGGCGATTTTTTACAATTTCAGAAATGGATTTAAATTTGCAACAACGAACTTGTATTAAATTTTGCGTAAAAAACGGATTTAGTGGCGCACGGACGTTGGAAATGTTGGAAAAGTGTTTCGGCAACGATTCTCTAAAAAAAACGGTCGTTTACCAGTGGCACGAGCGGTTCAGAAGTGGTCGTGAGTCAATCGAAGATGATGAACGCAGTGGCAGACCATCGACATCGAAAGTCGGTGAAAAAATTGATAAAGTAAAAGAAATGTTGGTCAATAACCGCAAATTAACCATCAGAGAAATAGCGGAGGACTTGAACATTGCCTATGGATCCGCCCAAGACATTGTGGTTAATGACCCCCCCGCGGATAGGGGGATAGAGAATACTCCCGCAGTATCCCTGCTTGTCGTAAGAGGCGACTAAAAGGGCGGGGAGAAAACCCCGAAAACAAACCCCTAGCCAGCAGGGGATGCGTCCGGACAGTGCTGTGGATCCACTGTCTGTGAGCGGCCATACCATCTGGCCTGCGATCCGCCCAGGTGTTTGCCGTGCCTGGAGACCCGTAAGGGAGAGAAGGGGATCCTGGAGGGTGATCTCTCTGGTTCCCAGCAGGGTTTCGGATGCCCTGCATGGACCGGAGAGTGATATCCCTCTTCGGCCCCGGATTTCGCGTAAACGGGAGGCCGGGAGCTAGCCACTCCCGGTCAATCGGCTTCCGTCGCGTTTTCGCTCCGGTGGCGAGTGCCAAGGTTGTGGGGGTCTGCGTAGGGAGGTCGGAGATGTAAGGGTTTTGGTGGGCCCTTGTATCGAAGATCCACCCCGAAACAGACAACCACTCCTGAAGCGCTATATCCCTCGAGTTAGCCCTGGCGACCGCTCCGGTTTGGCGGAGCGGCGTCCCGAATGTGTGGCTCCGTGGTGGGTGGGGAGGCCGAGGGACGAATTATTAACTATTATGGAGGAAAAACCCTTTCCACCAACAAAAAGATCCCGTCCGGACTCGGGCGGGGGAGATCAATGCATAGGTGCTTGCAAGCGGTACCTCATAATGTCATGTGCTAAGGAAGGTGAGACCTTGAAAAAGGTCTCTCCTTTCCTTATACGGAGAGTTTTGCCGCAGATAGTACCTGGGGACCCGAAGAGCGTCAAGAAACTCAGGGACGGTACTCTGCTTATAGAGACATCGAACGAAAAACAAAGCGAAAAATTATTGGCAATGGGAATGCTCCATGACATTCCGGTAAAAGTGGAGGTGCACCGCACTCTCAACACTTGTCGGGGAGTCATCAGCCATTACGACCTTCTCTATGTTGACGTCGACGAAATCAAGAGAGAAATGTTCTCTCAGGGAGTGACGGATTGTCGTCGACTAACGACAAGGCGCAACGGCGAGAATATTAACACCACGTCCGTGATTTTGACGTTCGCTCGTGATAGGCTGCCCGACAAGGTATTCATTGGATATGAATCGGTCCCAGTGAGGCCGTTCATTCCTAATCCCGTGCGTTGTTTTCAGTGCCAACATTTCGGCCACGTCGCGTCGCGCTGCGAGGGCAAGGCAACCTGCCCGCGCTGTGGCAAAGACGCGCACGAGGATAGAGAGTGCTCCTCGGAAGCTCTTTGCGTCAATTGCGAGGGTACACATCCAGTGTACTCCCGTGATTGTCCGAAGATGAAAGAGGAAAGAAAAATCATGGAGATAAAGACGCTGGAAAAGACGTCATATCTGGAAGCGAGGAGAAAGTACAGGGCACTCGTCGCCCCAACTTTCTCCCGGTCCTTTGCTTCCGTCGCGTCTACCCCATTGCCAAAGTGCACCATCGCCACGCAAACTGACGCCCCACAAGTCACCGCTTTGGTCACGCAAAGCAAAAAATTAAAAAGCACCAAAGAGACAAAGAGTAAGGTGGACAATGAGCCACCTACTCCGGTGGGCCCTTCGAAGAAGAGCCCACAACGAAAAACCACCAAGGGGAACACGACGATACGGCGTGAGAAGACACCTTCCCCTACACCTCCCGCAAAACCAGGGAGGCCGGAGGTTCTGGAGGACCAGAGTATCTCGGATACGGAGGTCCTGGCAACTGAGTGGAGGAGGAAACATCGCTTTAAGCGATGATTTCTTAAAAACCGGTCATCTCCCAAATTTTAAAACACATTTATTTATCTATTTATTTATTTTAATTATAATTAATTTTAATGGCCTTTTTACTGCAGTGGAACTGCAACGGTTTTTATCGGCACAAGGAGGAGCTGGCCGTTTTAATGGACGCTTTTGATCCCTCTTGCATCTGTCTGCAAGAGACGTATTTTAAGGCGACAGACAAGGGTGTTTTAAAGGGGTGCACTGTTTTTAGACTGGACGACACGAGTGGTCAACGCGCCCAAGGAGGAGTGGCAGTTGCGATTCGCGAGGCCCTTTACACCTCCCGAGTCCAACTGAACACCCCATTCCAGGCAGTGGCTGTCACAGTGCACACCCCAGAGACGATGACGTTATGCAACGTCTATCTGCCGGAGGGTGCACCGGTAACTCGTTTCAACTTGGAAGCCCTTGTCCGTCAGCTACCTCGTCCATTTATTTTGATGGGCGATTTTAATGCCCATGATCCACTATGGGGAGGCCCATCCACCCCAAGCATAGGAGAGGCCGAATTTTATCGAATTTTATCGAGGATTTTAATTTGTTTTTATTAAATAGCGGGGAAAAAACTCGCTTCAACAGATTCAATGGGGAATTCTCAGCAATAGATCTTGCCATATGCCTGAGAAGCCTAGCCCCGAAGCTGAAGATGATCGTCCACAAGGATCTCTGTGGGAGTGACCACTTTCCTCTTCTACTCGAGAAATTAGACCGTTCGCCAAGCACCTTCAGACCTCCGGAAAACTGGCGTATCAGCCGTGCCGACTGGTCGCTTTTTAGGAATAATTTTCATTTTAAACATGACACAAGTCTAGACGCGTTGCAAAATGTCGAGACGCTGACTTCAACGCTCGTAGCCGCAGCTACCGAAAGTGTTCCTCGCACGTCCGGCACCCTTCATCGAGCACCCGTCCCTTGGTGGAACGAGGAATGCGACAGGGCGATCCGGACGAGGAAGAAAGCGTTGAATATTTTTAAAAAATACCCCACGGCAACAAACCTGGCAGCCTACCGCCACCTACGAGCGCGAGCCCGGAAGGCGGTGAAGCAGGCCAAGAGGGTATCCTGGATAGAGTATGTCGCTACCATTAACCAGAGAACCCCCCTTGCGCAGGTATGGGAGAAAGTCAAAAAAATCTCTGGGTCCAAGGGCTCCTTCGTCATCTCGCCACTGCTTGTTGCTGGACGGGTGGTGACTTCACCCCCAGAAATAAGCGACACTTTCGCCCAGCAGTTCGCGGCCAGCAGCAGTGATGAACTATATGACGCCAACTTCGCAAACTTCAAGAGGCAATGTGAGAGAGTCCCTCTCAATTTTGGCGAAGCTGGAAATCCTGCAGCATACAACGAGCCATTCTCGCCATGGGAACTAGAGTCCTCTATCATGGACTCCCATAACACCTCACCGGGAATGGATCAGATCCACAACGCCTTTCTTCGGAATATTCCGAAGTCAGCGTTGGGGGAGGTCCTCAATACCCTCAACCAATTGTGGATTGAGGGTAGTTTTCCGAATTCCTGGCGGGAGTCCCTGGTGATACCCGTTCCGAAACAGGGTAAGAACAAGAGCGACCCGAACAGCTATCGGCCCATCTCTCTCACCAGTTGCCTGTGCAAGGTGATGGAAAGAATGGTTAACCGACGTCTCGTCTGGTGCCTGGAGAGACAACACCTCCTCTCCGACGCTCAGTGCGGCTTCCGGCGTGAGAGGTCCACGACAGATCATCTGGTGCGCACTGACAATTTCATCCAGGAAGCCTTTCTGTTACGCCAACACGTCGTAGCAGTCTTCTTCGACCTCGAGAAGGCCTACGACAGTGTGTGGCGACGAAAGATTTTAAACACGTTGCACAAGTGGGGTTTTAAGGGCAATATGGCCATATTTATAAAAAATTTTTTAACAAACCGCCTTTTTAGAGTAAGGACGGGCAATCATTTATCCCGATCCTACACTCAGGAGAACGGCGTACCTCAGGGATCAGTCCTGAGCGTGACGTTGTTCGCCATCGCAATCAACGACGTAACGGAATGCATCAATGCCCCGGTGATGGCATCGCTATTTGTTGACGACCTGGCTATTTTCTGCCGCTCTACAAGACTGGCATACGCCTCCAGGCAAGCCCAGGTCACCTTGAACAAACTGGGAGAGTGGTCGCGAAGGAACGGGTTTCGCTTCTCCACGGAGAAAACGAAATGTGTTCATTTCCACCGTCTTCGCGGACAGCACACACCACCGACCTTATGCCTTCTGGGCAGAAATCTCCCATTTGTCGAGTCCATTCGCTTTCTCGGCATGATCCTGGACGAAAAACTAAATTGGCGGGAGCATATACGGGTATTACGGGAGAGGTGTCGCCAGACCCTAAATATCCTAAGGTTTTTGACCCACTCCAAATGGGGAGCAGATCGCTCTACCATGCTTTTATTATATCGAGGCTTGGTCCGTTCGAAGCTGGACTACGGGTCCATAATATACTCGTCAGGACGAGAGTCCTATTTGAAACCCCTGACGTGTGTCCACAATGCCGGGATACGTTTGGCCACTGGGGCATTTAGAACCAGCCCAGTCCCCAGCCTACTTGCTGACGCAGGTGAACCCTCGTTAGCAACCCGCAGGTTGATTTCGATGGGAAATTATGCCTGTAAAGTTTTATCCGTGACCAAGCACCCATGTTTTAACATTCTTTTTAAACCAAGATTTTTAGATATATTTAACAGGCGAAGAAGGGCAACTAGGCCCTTGGCCGTTCGTTTTACTGATTTTATCGAGGCACTCAATATTACCTTACCTCAAGTTCTCCCTGTCGCCTATGCTAAACATCCTCCTTGGCTAACACCAAAGCCGGATATGAAGTCGTTGCCTCATGCGCACTGCAAAGCGTTCACGACCGAGTCAGAATACCAAGGACTCTTTACCGCCTTCCTCGGATCGCACCCGGACTTCGTCCCGGTCTACACCGATGGGTCGAAGTCGGCGTCCGCATGTGCCTATGCAGTCGTCTCCCGCTACCATGGAGTCGTGAGGGAAAAATTGAACACGCTTTGCGGTATATTCACAGCCGAACTGTCAGCCATAAGAACCGCCCTAAAACAACTAAATGAAAATAACGGCTCTTTTCTCATCTGTTCGGACTCTTCTAGCGCCTTAAAATCCATTTCGGTGTTCTCATCAATGCACCCGATAGTCCAAGAGATCCATCATAGTCTCTTATCCCTTCAGAGAAAGGGGACCAGGGTATCCTTTATGTGGATTCCTGGTCATGTGGGAATACCTGGCAACGAAAAAGCCGACAAAGCAGCGAAGGAAGCCCTGGACCAAAATGAGTCCGATCATTGTTTGGTACCGGTGGAGGACATAAAGGCCGCCTTGCGGCATAATGTCCTAAACCAGTGGAAAGAAGCTTGGCGGTCCCTAATAAATAATAACCTTAGGGAGATAAAACCGGTTGTTTCGGCATGGCCCTCTTCCATCCGAAAGAATCGGAGGGAAGAGGTCACGATTACGCGTTTGAGGATAGGGCACTCTGCCCTCACACACTCGTACCTCTTCACAGAGGGAAAAGTTCAACCGCGCTGCAATGAGTGCGACCTGCCCCTTACAATGAAACATATTCTTACGCAGTGCCAAAAATATAAAAGGGCCAGAGAAAAGTTTCATGTAAGGGGAGATCTGGATCAAATATTAGGAGACGACCCCAACTCTTTAAGCAAGGTTTTATTATTTTTAAAGGAAACTGGCCTAATGAGGAAACTTTAGCTGTGGTATTTTTATTCTTGCCGATGTCATTTGTTTTTACTATATATTTATTTATCTATTTATTTATTTATTAAACCCTAACTGTGGTTTTTAAAAGTTTCGACGTGGTGCAAAATGACCTCAGCCGTCGATGCACCCCATAACCAAAAATACTACTACTGTGGTTAATGATTTGGGTTTCCGTCGTGTAGCAGCAAAGTTGGTGCCAAAAGACCTCAATTTCATGCAAAAAAGAGACCGTGTTGACGTCGCAAAAGACATGATTTGCGAGGCTGAATCCGATCCCACATTCATCACAAGGATCATTACTGGAGACGAGACGTGGGTTTATGAGTACGACACGCAATCCAGGCATCAGGCAAGTGAATGGCGTTCACCAAATGAGCCGAGACCAAAAAAACCACGTCGTTTTCAGTCAAAAAAGAAGGCAATGCTGACGGTTTTCATGGATTACAACGGTGTAGTGCATCATGAATTTTTGCCAGAAGGCCAGACAGTAAACAAAGAGTATTATTTGGGCGTTATGAGACGTTTGCGTGAAGCAATTCGCCGAAAGAGACCAGAAATGTGGGCAGAAAACTCGTGGATTTTTCGCCATGATAACGCACCGTCGCACAGTGCTATCATTATTCGTAATTTTTTGACGAAAAATGCAACAAGTACCATCCAACAGCCACCGAATTCACCTGATTTGGCTCCCTGTGACTTCTTTCTGTTCAATGGAGTTAAAAAACCATTACGGGGAACGCGTTTTAGCAGCCGAGAGGAAGTAATGGAAAAATCGCAGGAAGCACTGATGGACATACCGAAAACCGAATATAAAAAATGTTTCGAGGATTGGATCAAGCGCTGGCATAAGTGTGTTGCAGTCGATGGGGATTACTTTGAAGGGGACAATATAGATTTAGATGAATAAACTTGTATTTTTAATTTTCTGAATAAATTCCGGGAAATTTTTGATCAAGGTAGTATATATATATATATATATATATATGTATATATGTATATATATATATGTATATATGTATACATGTATACATGTATACATGTATACATATGTGTATATATGTGTATATATGTGTATATATGTGTATATATATGTATAGATATGTATGATATATATATACTACCTTGATCAAAAAGTTCCCGGAATAACCACCGTGTGGCGCTCCCATCGTTCCGATTTGAGTTCTGTTTTTTTTGTTAAATTGGTACATCTGTTGTTGATATTCCCTTTAAATCTTAGTGTCATAACTTGACATTTGCAAAAGTTACGGTCGGTTTTCGGTATGTCCATCAGTGCTTCCTGCGATTTTTCCATTACTTCCTCTCGGCTACTAAAACGCGTTCCCCGTAATGGTTTTTTAACTCGATTGAACAGAAAGAAGTCACAGGGAGCCAAATCAGGTGAATTCGGTGGCTGTTGGATGGTATTTGTTGCATTTTTCGTCAAAAAATTACGAATAATGATAGCACTGTGCGAAGGTGCGTTATCATGGTGCAAAATCCACGAGTTTTCTGCCCACATTTCTGGTCTCTTTCGGCGAATTGCTTCACGCAAACGTCTCATAACGCCCAAATAATACTCTTTGTTCACTGTCTGGCCTTCTGGCAAAAATTCATGATGCACTACACCGTTGTAATCCATGAAAACCGTCAGCATTGCCTTCTTTTTTGACTGAAAACGACGTGGTTTTTTGGTCTCGGCTCATTTGGTGAACGCCATTCACTTGCCTGATGTCTGGATTGCGTGTCGTACTCATAAACCCACGTCTCGTCTCCAGTAATGATCCTTTTGATGAATGTGGGATCGGATTCAGCCTCGCAAATCATGTCTTTTGCGACGTCAACACGGTCTCTTTTTTGCATGAAATTGAGGTCTTTTGGCACCAACTTTGCTGCTACACGACGGAAACCCAAATCATTAACCACAATGTCTTGGGCGGATCCATAGGCAATGTTCAAGTCCTCCGCTATTTCTCTGATGGTTAATTTGCGGTTATTGACCAACATTTCTTTTACTTTATCAATTTTTTCACCGACTTTCGATGTCGATGGTCTGCCACTGCGTTCATCATCTTCGATTGACTCACGACCACTTCTGAACCGCTCGTGCCACTGGTAAACGACCGTTTTTTTTAGAGAATCGTTGCCGAAACACTTTTCCAACATTTCCAACGTCCGTGCGCCACTAAATCCGTTTTTTACGCAAAATTTAATACAAGTTCGTTGTTGCAAATTTAAATCCATTTCTGAAATTGTAAAAAATCGCCAACACACACAGAGATAGATGTACTCCTGGCTACGTAACTTTTGCAAATGTCAAGTTATGACACTAAGATTTAAAGGGAATATCAACAACAGATGTACCAATTTAACAAAAAAAACAGAACTGAAATCGGAACGATGGGAGCGCCACACGGTGGTTATTCCGGGAACTTTTTGATCAAGGTAGTATATATATATATATATATATATATATATATGAATAAATGAGATTCATTCAAATATTTCATTGATTAAAACAGGATTGAAGAACAAGAAATTATGAGGGATAGAATGAAATATGACTCGTGCTGAGTCTGTGCAAGTTGTAAAACAGTAACCGCACCATACGAGTGGATATCGTATTAGGCTATGAACTTCAAATGCGGCCAGATATGTTCTAAGATTAAGCAAACTAAGAGTTAAAATCCAAATATCTTATGAACTCCTTGTACGATAAGAGTCAGAATTGGAAGTACTTAATCCGAAGAAAATGTCGATGCGAAGAGGATTTCTCAAATTCAGTCTTAAAGAGATCCCATTAATTTAATGCTGCTATTTTTATAATGATTTTGATAGTAAAAGTACTTTTTTAATAGTAAAATTTATTAATTCATGTGAGGACTACAGGACGATAAGTTTGATATCCCACGCAGCTAAAGTTGTTCTCAGGATCATAAAAAATGATAGAGAGTAGGGCAAATGATTACTTAGGGGATGATCAGTTTGGGTTTAGGAAGGGGAGAGGTACGCGTGATGCCATTGCAGTAATGAGATTATTAATCGAGAGGAATATAGAACACAACCAGGAAGTATTTGCCTGTTTCGTAGATTTCGAAAAAGCTTTTGATAGAGTGAATTTGGAACAACTAATGAGTATATTGCAGAAAATAGGAATAGATTGGAGGGAAAGGAGGCTAATCTGCAAGCTGTACGTCTCAGACTGCTCAGGTGCGAGTGGGGAACGGGGGGTCCGGTTGGGCAGTGCTAGGAAGAGGCGTAAGGCAGGGTTGCCCATTATCACCGTTGCTGTTCAACCTATATGCCGATGAAATGATTAAAGAGGCATGGGAAGAAATGGAGGTAGGAATGAAGGTGGGCGGGGCATTCGTAAAATCAGTTAGGTTTGCTGATGACCAAGCTTTGGTTTGTCAGTCAGCCAAGGGGTTGCAAGCATTGCTTAGTGAATTGGAAATTCAGTGCGACAGGTATGGGATGAGAATCAATATTAACAAAACAAAGGTTATGCGATTCTCTAGGAAGAAAAAGGCTAAGCTTAACATTAAAATAGGAGGGCAAAAACTGGAGCAGGTAGGACAGTTTACGTATCTCGGTAGTGTTTTGGACCAACACGGTCAAAGTAGTAAGGACGTAAGGAGAAGAATTGCGCTAGGCAAAGAGGCTTTCACAAGGGGGAGGGAGTTGATGACGGGGACGTTGAGTAAGGATGTTAAGAAAAGACTCGTAAAAACTTTGATATGGAGCGTAGCTATGTACGGTGCGGAAACGTGGTCATTGAAGCAGGAGGATAGACGTAGATTGGAGGCTTTTGAAATGTGGGTTTGGAGAAGAATGGAGAAGGTGAAATGGACAGAGAAGAAAACAAATGAGTAAGTACTTGGTATGGGGGGCGAAGAGAGGGGTTTGTTGGGAGCAATCCTATTGAGGCAGGAAAAGTGGCTGAAGGGGGTATTGACCGGCAGCGGGATGTTGAAGACTGTAATTGAGGGGAGAATGTTAGGCAAACGAGGGAAGGGAAGGAACAGGATAGGGATGTTGGACGGGATGAAGGGAGGAAGATAGTACTCGGAGCTGAAGAGGGACCTTTTGTGGAGTAGGATGTTGTGTTTTGCTAGGGGCCACAAATTATTTATTTAATTAGTAATTACGTCCATCCAAAAACCTACCTTAACCGGTAGATTACCTTATAATAATAATAATAATAATAATTATGTATATATAGTAGTAGTTTTTAGGGGAGGCGACCGACAGCTAAGGTCATTTGCGCCATAGGGGATGGACAGGAAAGGATGAAGGGTGGAGAGAAACCCGGCGTCGGCATTAGCCTACTCTTTACGAAAGGCGCCAAGGGGTCCGCAGCTTAACGTCCCATCCGACGGACGCCGTACTCACTCAAAGTGCCCTCCACAAAGCACCTCAAGTAGGGATCGAGATACCTCTGAAAAATATTCAACACCGCCGGGATTTGAACCCGCGCCCTCAGGGTGGGAAGCCAGTACGTTAGCCCCCGCACCATCTCGATCCCCTTATGTATATATATATATATATATATATATATATATATATATATATATATATATATATATAATGGGCTGACACAATATAACACAAATAGAAAAGAATAGACACATTTAAAAGAACACTCACACGGTAAATTGTTCGAGCTTTCGGCCCTCTCAGAGGCCTTCTTCAAGAGAGACACTCTGAGAAGGCCTCTGAGAGAGAAGGCCTCTGAGAGGGCCGAAAGCTCGAACAATTTACCGTGTGAGTGTTCTTTTAAATGTGTCTATTCTTTTCTATTTTTGTTATATTGTGTCAGCCCATTATTGTGCCGCTCGTGTGAGTTTTTCCGTACAATCGTTATATATATATATAGATATTGCTTTATTTCTTATCGCAACAGGATATCATCACAAGGCATAATTCAAATCTAATAAATGAATTATACTTTTCCCAAAGTCGCTAAATTAACGGCAGATATCAAGAAAATTATCCGCGGGACTTTTTTTTATTGCTTATAGTTAGTGTTTGACTTTAAAGTGCGGCCTTAGGAAATTTGTTTTCTACCGAAGTGGCCCAGAAAACCTAGAAGGTTGAACATCCCTACACTACGTCATACCGCCCACATGTGACCAGTAAATGAGAGAAAAATTAGCCAACTGTATTAAGATAGAAACCATTGAAAGAGAATCAGTCCATCTAGACGTCATTAAAAGAGATCTTATGCCGTAACACCAAGGCTTAGTTAGCGGTTGGATACACTCTCACCTTTCAAACCAGCCTTCTCTTAGGGTTAATTACTGCGCTCAGATTTTGGAAAGGGAATTAGTTCTCGTAAAAAACTTACGTAAAAAACCTTTCTCTGGAAAGCTTTGGGAGTCCGTAGTTGTCGAGCTTATTTAAAACCGGGACCCCAGGCCAGTTGTCTGGCCACCAGTCTACCACGCCACTACCAGTCTGGCCTGTAACCTTTTAAATATTTCGCACCCAATTCTTCGGAATCACCGAGCATTATCTCCGGTGAGGTGAGAAGAGGGAGGATGTTGGGGGGTGGATAGGGAAAGTGGATGTAAGTTTTCAGTCTCGTGTTAATAATCTTCTCTAGACTCCGTGGACCTCTTTCGTAGTCCCCGCATCAAACATTCATGCGCGATTTTTGACGCAGGGGTCCCCCTTGGGACACCGTCGGGGAAGATTATTAATGCGGGCCAGAGTCACACATTTCCTTGGCGACGAAGACGGGAGGCAGAGGCGGAAAGGCTGGAGGCACGTATTCATTCTTGCGGGTCTCTCACTCCTTCCCGAGCTCATGGATCCTTTTTATATTCACTCTAAATCAGTTCCAGCGGGAGCAGGAGCTTGCATCGATTGCCGGGAAAATATGAAAATATGACGTTGAAGTCGTAGTCATGGTCAAAATTCAATAGGTTCCCCTATAAAATTGTCATTAACGGTTTTTACAGTTTTTTCATACGATTTACGAAAAAATATCAATGAGGAATGATCATACATTTTTTATGGCATAGCTTAAATCATCCTCCTAAGTTGGATGGCTCTTTAATCATAGTGGTATTTCCCAGATTGGATGCTATCCAATTGGTGAAGAAGATCTTTTTTTAGTTGACATATCCTTCAAGATTGCAGTTGAGCAGCCTTCACTATTGGTTTCAATGACGAAAACAACTTTATGCGAAGCTGTTGCATCACATTTGTTTAAGAGGAAAAAAGGTCACTAGGGATTGGTAAATAATTCAAGTAGTTTATCGATTTTTGCCACCGACGTATTATTCAAGAGCTTAATTTGGATATTTAATTTAAAACATGTGTGTTCCTAATCAATAGTTTCTCTCGGCAATTTATTTTCTTTGTTTTCGCGATAGGTTTAGGTCTGTTTCTCTTTATTAATTAAAGGTACGTAGATTGATTTGGCTATAGATTCCCCAGTTGTAGAATTCACGGCAAGAATGGTAGATTTTATAACATTCGAGTTGCCAGATAAACAAGATGGCCTGTTTCAGGATTAGGCATTTTAAATTCCTATACGAAATTTACTTTCTACATACAATCCTAAACTAGGATTGGAGGAAAGGAGAGGACGAAGTACATGCTTCATATTAATTTTGGCGAGAAATTCAAGAAAAAAATGTAATGAGAGGGTGTGTGTTATTGTGGTTCAGAATTCGGTCAGTTGTCTAGTAATGTGTTTTCTTGGAGACTTTAAAATACATCCATGTCTTACTTGTGCTCTATTTATGGTCGTGTGTGCCGGCGAAGCTTGCTGTTGCCCCATTCCATGAATATCGAATATATCATACCATATCCTTTCCACTACGTTGACTTTTTTTTTTGGGTGTTGGTTATGCCTGAGATTTTTAAAAAGAACTTTGCAGTTTTAATTCCTCTAACTTAATTTTGAGTGGTTTCTTTCGACAATCACAATCACTGTACTCAAGAGTGCATTCATGGTAAGTTCTTGTCCTTTTATCCCAGGGTTTCTGCTTATGTAGAAAGCGGAGAAGAGTCATGGAATTAAATGAATTTCTTTTGAAAATCGGGTTTGTGTGTTTTTTAGGAAGATGCGTTCCCCGCTCGGTGTGAAGAGTTGTATTACAGTTCATTCTACTTCTTCTGGGGGTCGGAGAATGGTCTTAACAACTAACGACATGAATGGTCATTGTATTGATATTATAACGTGCTTTAGAAGTTTAATTTTTTTAAATTTTTATATCTTTTTCCGTTAGTGGCTTGGGTTTCTTTTATTTCTAGGAAATGTGTATCCCAATCGCATTGACGCATGGAATTGTTCTTCTAGTATCCTAAGCGAATGCTACTTGTAATATTTGTATATCTATGATATTAATACATTCTTAATGTTATTGCAATTATACTTACTTCACTCACCACTGTCGATATTATTTGTCAGGTGTAGGTAAAATCATTGTAAAACGCACAGCTTTCTTGAAAACTTGGCACAATCACCGCGAAAAACCACTTAAATAATAATAGACACTTGCTGATGACTTGTTGAGGTCAGTCATTTCAGTCTACTAGACCTTTAAAGGTATAATAAGGTAACCTAAGGGCTTTATTTAATCCATCGGTATCTTAACATGCGTGTAAATTTCGTGAGCGGTTATTTTCTTGAAATATTGGTTGAAATGTCGCCTTAATATCTGATTGAAGACGCTCTTATACTCCCTATCTTTTAGACGATGCAAATATATCACTTTAGGAAATTTAAAACGATTTTCTTGCTTGATAATGAATAAAAAAGCGCTGAAAAATACTTTTTAATTCCCAAAGTGGCTTTAAAAATAATATTATTACTGTCATTTTCAAATTTAAAACACTATATCTTCATTAATATTGATGTTCATATAATTTTCACTCTATCATAAAATTGAAATTACATACTAGGGGTGTATGATAAAGTTGCTGAAGATGAAATTTCATATTGACAGCATTCAAATTATTTTTAAGAAAATTATTTAAAAAATTAATATTTTAGACTATTATTTCAATGTATTTGGTTGCCAACTCGTTCCTCATTGCAATAATCATTCGTACATCTTACTCCCAGCTGGCAATGACTCGGCTCCCGATGGCGTGTGAAAAATACAGGAATCGTAGCGAAATATTGCAGAAAGCCTTGATTTTATCGTAGTTGGTAAAAACGATGTAATTAATCGTATTATTGTATTTTTAAACTATCATAACTTATGTTTGCATGTGTATTTATCAACGATACGTATTGGTAATTTATTATATGGTTGTATTATAACCATGAGTATTACTTGAAATAAGTCCTAGAAGCAAAAAGGTCATGTAATATGCTGCTTGCGGTGCAAAAAGACCCGCGGTCGACATTCCCTTATCAATCCACCTCAACTCTATTTATGATATGGGGCACCATTATCGAGAATTATAAACTTTCTATATAATTTATAAATTTACTATTTTTTTAAGTTTCCGATTTGAGACATTTTTTCCGTCGAATTCACTGAGACTAATTGGGATTTTGTATCTTTCAAAACAGTCCACATACCTGAAACTCTGTGATGTGTTCATTTTTATTCTTTAGTGACTTAATACCACAGACAAGTGTCGACCAGAATATGCGAAGAATATTAACCGGAAAGTTTCCACCGTTTGCTCGAATTTAATCCCTCCTTTTTCCTCGTTCTCGACTCTAGGAGACGCGGTGAAAAGATTGCCAATTAAAGTGATTGGTATGCTTTTCAAATGCGCACCGATTCATCGAAATTTGGTCTTATGCTTGCGAAATTTTTTGATGTGCATAAAAGAGACTAAAAAAGTGACCAGGAATTCACCATTTCAGAACAACATCATTTAGTCATCCAATCGTTTTTTAAAAATTTACTGA
This sequence comes from Hetaerina americana, assembly GCF_022747635.1. Classification (NCBI taxonomy): domain Eukaryota; kingdom Metazoa; phylum Arthropoda; class Insecta; order Odonata; family Calopterygidae; genus Hetaerina; species Hetaerina americana. The sequence continues at coordinate 102,482 of NW_027286777.1, forward strand.
CTCAAATTTCCGATGCATGTGACATTAATTAAACCTTTTTAAGTCCAGGTTTTGCATCATGCTCTCTATTAAATTACCTTTCATTCGAGGGGCCTTCATTTCCGCATAACTTTGTTGAAAACGAATCCGCTTTGTTCCTTCAAGCTTCGCCTGGCTTCAACGGAGTTGAGACTGCTTTTGATAAACGCAGGATGCTATTCCCACAATTGGGTAATATTTACGTCCTATGCATCATTTAAAAAAATAACAATCTCCGAAAATTTCAATTTCACCAATTTTACGTGGTGTATGTTTTTTTTGCAATAGGCGAATTTTTAGCGTTTAAAGTAAATTAGGTTTTTTTTATGGATCGAATAAAATTACATACCGCACAGAAAAAACTTGTGATGGACCGAGATGATCGCTCCAACAATGTAAGTAGTAATCAAACCAATGATACTACTCATCTGCTGATTAAAGCATTTTAACTAATTGAAAAATACTGTTAATTGTTTATTCCATCTCACAAGTCCTCAGGTTGGCTCACCTTTGGCTCTCCACTATGTTTCCTGTTCCATACTCTTTCCCTGAGGTCCCTCTGGGTGTTGCATTTATTTCTCTATGCACTTATTGTCACCATGCTCTTTCTTTCCCGTTACTTACTTTTGCTGCAACTTCAATTAACGCGCGAAGAAACTCTACATGGCAAACTCTTCTCCAAACGTATAATATTTCGAAGGCTTTGAATTTCCTCCTGTCATCTGTTAGGATGTTTCCCATCCATGCAGTGTTACACCTCACACAGACGTTACCAAAAACTTTTTCCTTATGTCTAGACTAGTGTTTCTTGAGGGCGAGTTAGCTTTCCTCCGATCAGAATGCTTTCTTAGATTGCTAGGCTAGTACTAGGCTTTTATAATCCCTTTTGTTCCTTCCATTCCATGTGATTTCACTGCCTCAATATCTACACTCCCAATAAATCACTATTTTTCCCTCTCCTATTCTTATTCTTGTCCATCCGCTTACGTTATTTTATGATGAACATCACCTTTGTTTTACATATGCGAACTGAATGTAGAACATACCAAAGGGCCAGAGACACGCTTAATATAAGGGGAGACTTAAGTAATATTTTAGGGGATGACTCTGTGTTTATAAATCGAGTCTTAACTTTTTTAAGGGCAGCTGGTTTAATGAAGCAGCTATAGTTTTGGATCTCATAATTTTAATGTCTTTTGATTTTAACAATTATTTATTTATTCCTAATTAAAAAGGAATTGAAGTTTTAGTCGTCATGAGTGGTGCAAAATGACCTTAGCTGTCGACGCACCCTTAAAACCCTTAAACTACTACTACTATTAAAAATTTATTTTCGTGTTACATACTCCGAGTATCCAATCCGTGGTTGCCATTTGGCTGAAATAACACAGTTTGCACTGTGATATTTTTTGTGCGTATAAAAAAATCATAAAAAGTGTAATTGCCAAAAAAATAGCATTTGAGCAAATTTTTCAAATTCCTTCCTGACCCATTATCAAATGTGTTACGCGACCCAAAGCTACGTCACGAAGTATATTTTGTTCGCCACGGCATGTGCAACACACTGCATAAAAAGGAGTCTGCAAGATGAAGTACAGTCGCGGAAATTCCTACACAGTACGTTGATGAGTTTATTTCTGCCTCCAGGAAACCAGAATGTACCGAAAAACAAACAATTCCGCCCGTTAGCAGTGAAAAAAACATGCCTGGTTGGAGTCTGGGCTTAGGATGCTTAGCTTTTATGACGCCAACATGATTTCGAAAGAGTCCCGTCATGGTCCTCGGCTTAACCTAGAGTTCATTCATATTAATTAACATTTCGCAAATTTCAACAAGGAAGGTGGTTACCAGCTTCACACCACATGGAAACGGATGTTTCAAAATCTGACAGCAGCAACACCACCGAGCCGCATATATGACAGCCAAAATCGCATCGTCACTTCGATCTGAAGACGCCAGCTGTTACGTTTGCGAAACTGTTCTTAGAAGAAAGCAACACTTGCGGCGAAACCCGGAAGTATTCAGCCTTAAAAAATATCATTGCTTTATGAGTAAAAATTTAAAAAAAAACATTTCGTGATCAAAACCAGATTCGTGTCACTAGTCGGCTCTTTTTGTAAGCCTTTTTCCCGGCCATATGCGAGAGGGTTTCCCAACCAAGAGAAGCCGGCAAACCTCTTACTCCTCTCCTAAATGAAGAGGTCGGATGGTGTAGGGGGGATTGTAGCTGAGAAGTCCCTGGAGGGATCCGTTTTCCTTTCAAATCGAATCTTGGTATTCATTCTAGCTTAGAAAGAAGTCAAGATTTCTGTGCTCTTTTCTTTGAGAAAATTCCCGAATTCAGGCGCGGAACCCGGAAGATGTTGCGTCCTCGGCTGTGAATCAAGAGGAGGGAAGCATTTCAATTTTCCGATGGAGGTGGAGAGGTAAGTAAGTTGGGTAGTAACATCCATGCCTAATGAACTCATTGCCAATCAATCAATTCTGGAATAACTTTTACCTTTAGTAACGATGACGATTTATTTAATACCTAGACTAATCCATTTGATACACCTGAGAAGATCGATTGGTGAAAATTTGTTTAGAAATTGTAATACCAATTATTTCAATGGGATTTTTTTCCACATGTTGACTCATTTAGCCATATTAATTGATATGTAATAGGGAATATTTGCATTTCCTTTGCAGATTTTAGTCATTTCAATTATTTCAATGATTCTGCAATTTGATTGTAGTCTCGAGATTAACTATTTATTTCGCAGTTTGAGTTTATGGCATTCCAAATTTGATATCAATGTTATTGTAGAGCCGTGATGGTGAGTAATAGCATCATTATATTTATATTAATTAGAATATGCGTGTGTACATTCTCCAATATTGACTGTTCTTCAATACTATACAATTGATTGATTTCAAGTCTGTAATATGTCAATTTTCGCGGAGATAAACCGGTATCATACCATTAAAAAAAATGAAACTAGCCAAATTGGGTTCGATTCCCGGAAAGGCCTCTCTGGGCACTCTTAGCTCCAAACCACCTGGGCAACCGTAACCGGCACAGGGAAAGGAACTGGCCCCCCTTCGCATATGTGTGAATTTCACATGCCGTCGGCTTTAGTGCTGGGTGAATTCTCTCATTACCTACCAAACCGATTTGGTCCCTTACCTCTCCTTCCCCCACCTATCCCCCGCACATGTCCTCTCCGCTCTTCCCCGAGAACGCCATTATGAAGACGACAGCCGAGCTGTCGAAACGTCAAATAACATTGTGAGTGTCCATTCTTTGTGTCTCTATAGTCTAAAAATCTACATCTGTGTTTTTATATATTTGTGCGTCGCCGAAGAGCGTTCCATTTCGGAGATAAATAGATTTTGAAACCAACCAGGTTTTGAAACAAGTTGCATTTAATAAAAGTTGGGTGTGGGAAGGAAGCAGTGATCTCATTTTGAGGGGATAAATATATGTATACATATATATATATATATATATATATATATATATATATATATATATATATATATATATATGCATACATTCACACAAACGCGTATGCTCATCAAACCAGCAACAATATCGATGAATAAGAGTAAAAATAACCAAAGAATTTTATATTCCAAACATTTCAGCTCGCGGACAGTTATTAGATTAACCGCGCTGTTTGGGGTCAATATTCTGCATGCAAACAGTGCCGAGCGCGGAAGTGGAGAGAGGGATGGGTTCGGGGAGGGCTTGAGAGTGGAAGAGGGAGGGTAGAATTTCCTTTCCCGTACGGATCTCATCCCTTGTCGGAATGACGCGATTATCGGCGCGTCTAATTGGGGTCGTGTAGTACTTGAGCAGTACACGGCGCGCGCACGGCAATGTAAGTAAGCACTCACTCACTCCTGCCCTTCCCCACTGCCTGCGTGAGTGCGTTCGTTCGGGACAGCCCTCTTAACCCGCCGTTGTGGTGGATCGATGGGGGGGGGAGCCCCCGCGACACCCCCCCCCCCACTTGCCGCCTCCATCCCCCTCCCCTCCCTTCCCCCCGCTGGCGGCTAATTCCGAGGACGCGGCGGCGTTTGCTTTTCGCCGGAGTGTGAGCGTCAACGGCGCCATGAGTCGCGTCCGATTGGGAGAATGCTCCTCTTACTTCGCGGTCGGCCTCAAGTCTCCCTTCTCGGCGAGCAGTCGGAAGAGTTCATGTCGGCCCTAAACCGAAGGCGATACGAAAGAAAGCTGAGGAAAAGGAGAATTGCGATGGGATATTCAAGGGAAGAATTGTGTTTAGTGATGGTGCTATTTGCCGGAATTAAGAGAACTGATGACGGGTAGACTCAAGTAAAGATATGAAGAAAAATATTTAAAAAAATTAAAAATGATTCGCAGGGCTTTATTAATGTGTGACTTGGTATTTGAGGCAAGGGGTTGATCGTAGATTAGAGATGTGGTTGTGGCGTAAAACACATAAAATAATTTGTTGTCGAGTGGAAGAATTGAAGACAAACACTGAGGTTTGAAATGGGATGGTCTATGAGAGGAAGTGTACTGGTTGAAATCCGAAAAAGGTAGAAAAAGTGGACGGAGTAAATGTTGATAGGTAGCGAGATGTTGTAGGATATATCTACATCTACATCTGCATAATACCCCGCAAGCCGCCGCAAGAGCGTGTGGCGGGGGGTGTTAGGTCACCAGCCATGCACGCACAATGCCAATCTTGTTACCTCCACTCAAATATTAGTTTTGATAAATCTCTCGAAAAATGTTAATTACACGAAAGAAAGTACTTACATGCGGCAATATTCAATAACAGGATACGAATATTCAAATCATCCTGTAGAACTGTTAAAAAGATGGGTCGATTGAATAAAAAAATAACATGCGGGATATTGACTAAGTATATTTACTACCAATTATAATTATCTCCTTTGCGATTGCTGTCATATCTATTTTGATCTCTAATGGTAGGAAGAAAGAACGGCATTTTAAATCCATCCGTTCTACAATATTATCCCTGATTTTACGTACATGATCAGATCTAACACGAGTCGGAGCCTGCAATATGTCTTTAACATCTTCAGATAAGTAACCCGCCTCAAATTCACGCTGGAAATTGAACCTGTATTTTAATCTACGGTTAGATAGTGGCTCCTATCCTAATTCTTTCTTTAGTGTCGTGACACTACTACCTTGTTCATAACAACATTTCACAAACCTATCTGCTCAACGTTGCTATCGATCTTTTCCAAAATTAAGCCTACCTCAGGAGGATCCCATACACTCGCAGCATACATACTCTAGGTGGGCTTGTGCTTCCTGTTATAACTCATATCTTTAATCGGTCTATTCTAACTGGAACATATCCCTTACTCTGGAAACGTGCCCTCATCCGTCCCATCCCCAAAAAATCCACACCCACTGACATTGCTGAATACAGACCAATCAGCATTTTGCCTCCTTTATCAAAAGAATTCGAGAGAATCATTCACGAACAAATTTCAAAGTTTCTCAATGAAAATAACTTACTTGATCCTCTACAATCAGGTCTTCGGTCCTCTCACAGCACAGCTACCGCTCTCCTTAAAATAACAGACGACATCCGACTACCCATGGATCGCAAAGATGTGACAATAATGACCCTCCTAGACTTTACCAAAGCCTTCGACTCTATTGACAAAGATATTCTCTTAGCAAAATTTCAAAACCTGAATTTTTCTTCCTCGTCTTTACTGTGGATTCGCTCATACCTAAGTAACCGATTTTAAAGAGTCATTACACCTAATTCATCCTCTAACTGGCTTCAAATACACAGGGGTGTTCCACAAGGATCCATTCTTGGACCCTTGCTTTTTTCCCTGTATATAAGCGATATTAGTAAAGGCATTTTAAATTACAATCATCACCTTTATGCCGATGATTTACAAATATATCACCATTCCCGCCTTCAAGACCTACTTATAATTATAAGGAAATTAATTCAGATCTTACTCCTTTGTCACTATAGGGGATAAAATATTTATTGAAAATAAACTCAATCAAAAGTCAGTCCACTATAATCGGATACCATAAAGTACATTCTAAAATAGGCATTGATAAACTACCACTACTAAAATTGTAAGGATCTATCCATTACCATACCTAAGGACAGTAAATAATTTAGGCTTAACCATAAATGAAACATTATCTTGGACTGATCATGCAATTGCTATCTGCAGAAATATTAACTCATCCCTGCATTCACTGAAAAGGTTAAAGCACATTGCTCCCCCCTCCTAAAAGATGCTTCTTGTGTGCTCTCTTCTCATACCCCACTTTGATTACTGTGATGTAGTATACCAAGACCTTTCAGGCGAACTGAAACCCAAACTCCAGAAGACCCATAATTCCTGTGTGCGGTTCATATGTGATCTTAGGAAATACGATCATATTTCCGACTCATTTAATAGAAAATCCTGGTTAAAGCTAGAAGGCCACTAGGCCCTAGCTTTTCCCACAAACCTCATTCTTTGCTTAGACTTTCCTTATTTCATTGTTCTCTATCTTCACTGTCATTTTAATTTGTGTGTGTGTGTATGTGTAGGTGTATTCTTTATTTATAAATGTATATGTATGTATGGGTGTATATGTGCGTAAGTATGTGTGTATTTGTGTATGTATATGCATGTATGTATGCATGTATGTATATGTGTGTATGTATGTGTGTGTGGATATGTATGTATATGTGTAGGTATGTGTATGCATGTATGTATGGGTGTGTATGTGTATGTGTGTATGTGTAGGTATGTGTATGCATGTATGTATGTGTGTGTATGTGCATGTATGTATGTGTGTGTATGTGTGTGTGTGTGTATATATATATATGAACGCGTGTCATACCGCTTTCACGGCTTTATTGCAGAGGATGCCTTTTATCGGCTTTTGCTCTATGTCCCTTTTTGATGTCTTGTTTAACCCACTGTTATTGTACCTGAATATTGGTAGTCGTCTATTTTAAAATATTATGCGGTCTCTTTTGTTTGTCATTTTTTGATCCTTTGTCAATTTTTGTATAAGCTAATGCCGTGCTGCTGTTTTCTTTTAATTGATCATAATAGGTCTCGCATGATGTTTTTATTATTTTGTCCAGTTCTTCGTTCATTCCAATCTGGGTTTACATATCTTTTATTTTAACCCGTGGTTTAGTTCTATGAATGGATCGTAGTATGTTCCTCTCTGTTATTTCCAATTTTCGGTAACATCCCTTACTTAATAGGCCCATCCATGCTGGGGCTGCATAAGTAAGAGTTGGACGAATTACTGCCTTATAAATATGATTTTTAATGCTTGGAGGCGTAGCCCTGTTTTGGAGAATTGGCGCTAAGCCTGCTCGGCTCGCGTACGCGTTGCCCGTTATCTTTTTAACATGTTTGTTAAAATTAAGACAGTTATCGATTGTTACCCCTAAGTAAGTGGCTTCCACAGTCCACTCAATAGGTTGTTCTCGTATTCTTATACATGGTATTTTTGGGGATTTTATATACGGCCTTTTAAAAATTATGGCTTTCGTTTTATTCGGCTTGACCGTCATTCTCCATTTGGAGTACCATGTAATTATGGAGTCGAGCATATTTTGGGCTCTTTCACGGGCCTTTTTTAAGTTTTTACCTTTCGCAATTATCGCTGCATCGTCTGCATATAGTGCTGTCAAAATTTGCCTATTGTCATCATCTATCGGGAAATCCGCCGTAAATATGTTAAACAGATGTGGGCCAAGGACCGATCCCTGTGGTACTCCTGCTTTCACTACCCTTTCATTACTCAGTTCCGAGTCCCATTTAATTTTGAATTTTCTATCATCTAAATATGATTTAATCCATTTTTTTGACCATTCAGGGTATTTCCAGTTATCCATTTTTTGTAGAATTCCATCGTGCCATACTTTGTCAAATGCTTTGTTCAAGTCAAGGAATATTCCTATTGTCCATTCTTTTTTGCTAAAGGAGTCGCTGATGAAGTCTACCACTCTGTGGATTTGCTGGGTTGTTGAGTGTTTTTCACGAAACCCGAACTGCTCTGGCGGTATTATGTTGTTTTCATTAGCATGTCTTAATAATAGTGGTGCAATGAGCCTCTCTAGCACTTTTCCAAGGTTCGAAGTCAGTGAGATAGGCCTGAAATCTTTCTCAGTGATCGTTTTCCCTCCCTTCTTTGGAAGACACCTTATGATAGAGTGTTTCCAATTTCCGGGATAGTGGCCTAGTCTGATTGATGCATTGGCGATATTCCTCAGGAATTTGCCCGCGGTAATTGGAATTTGTTTAATGGCTTCATTCGTGATTTTATCGTCACCAGGCGATTTTCTTTTTTTCAGATTTTTTATTACCTCGACTATCATGTCCATTGTTATCTCTGGTAATTCGTTTATTTCGTCTGGACCGTAACTTATGGGTACTATTGGTGTTTTCATGCTCGCTTTGTTTGGCTGAAAAGTTTTTTCTAGGTAATCTGCCATGTGGTTAGATTTACCTTTGGCGTCACAGATGATTTTTTCTCCGGTCTTTATATTTGGATCAGCTGGAGGGATTTTCTTCAATCGCCTTGCTAGTTTCCAGACTGATCCATCTTCTACGCTGATTGACTCCAATTGTTCTTGCCAGTAGACCTCTCTGCTTTGTTGTATGGCTATTTTGATTTGTCTGTTTAATTCTTTTACTTTTAATTTATAGAAGTGTGTACCGACTCGGAAATATTTTCGCCTATAGAAATTTCGTTCTTTAATTAGCCATTTCGTAGCCTCGTCTAATTTGGGAGCACCTTCTGGTCTCTTTTTTTTTATTGGGATGGCTTTTTCCATTCCCTTTCGTATAGCTTCCGATAGTTTTTCGGCCATATTGTCTAATTCTTTTTTCGTAGTCAGTTCTGTAGGTTCTTTTTCCTGAGTCAGTTCATCAGTTATTAATTTCCTGAAAAGATTCCAGTTAGCTAGGCCATAGCACATTTTAGTTGCCGGTGTCGTTCCTTCTATTATGAGAGGTTTTGTCCCGATATTTATTACGACCGGAAAATGATCGCTTGTGAGGTTGTTTATAGTAATCGCCTTGGCTGGTCTCCGTAGGTTTTTTGTGATTGCGAAATCAATTACGCTTCTACCTCCCAATCTCGTTGGTTCTCTGGGGGCAACTACGGCAGCCGTGTTGTCTTCGGTCCATTTCTTGAGGATTTTTCCATTTTTATTGTTATTGGGGCAATTCCAGTCAATATTTTTTGCATTTAGATCTCCACCGAGTATTGTTATATTTTTTTTGTCAATAATTTTGTCTAATTCTTCCGTTAGGAGTTTCTTATTTGGCGGCAGATAACACGAGTAGGTTTTTATTAATTATTTATAAAATATATATATATATATATATATATATATATATATACTTTTTTCTTTTCGATGTGCAAATCTGTGCTAAATGAATTTACGTCTGTCTATATGCATTTATGTGCACATATGAATGTAAATATAAGTTTAATGCCTAATATAATATGTATACGACGATGGGTTAAATGGAAGAAGGGACCATTTGGTCTCAATTTCGCCCAAATAAAGACCTCTATCTATCTATCTATCTATATATCTATCCATCTATATATTTCATGAATAATTTACTAGCAATAATTTGATTTTAGTTGTATGAATTAAGCTTCTCCCAAGCTATGTGGATACTAGATCATTTTGGGTAACTACAGGTTACATAGAGAAACGAATTTGGCCTCTTTGGGGGCCATAGAAATGAGTGGATCTCACGCGTCACGGCAGGGGTCAGACGGCCTGGCAAATTAGTGATTACTAACCTCATCAATTGAAACCTACATTCGGGTCGATTGCTGAGATTAATTGTCCAGTTTGCTATAAAATCCACAAAAAGAGATTTGTGGCAATTATAGTGAATATGAAAGAAGGCGAATTGGTATTTAGTGCCATATAATGGCAAATTAGAGTTTTTGAGATACCAATTCCACGGTGCAGCATTACGGCAAATAGTTCAAGAGTTAGCGGAGCGTCCGCGCTGACTGCACTTCAACATACGTAGGCGTCGCTAAAAACTAAGCTTCAAAATACTGCATTTCGTTGTTCAAGATTCATGGTTGAAACCCAAGATTTGAAATCAATGTTGTAGATATTTCTTTCCTTGCGATGAGGTGAAAAAATGTCACTCACCAGGTGATATCTGAAAGTATTAAGTAGATTCAAAGTCGTAAAAAATAAAATGTCTTGATGGATATACCCCTTTCATTTCCATTCTCTCCTGATCGGAATGGTTCCGCATTTTCTGGGTTCGAACTAGTCTTTTCTTGTCAAAAATTTTGATTTTTTTGTTTTAATTTTTTCTTGTAGGTAACCGACTCACCTACGAAATTTAAAACTCGCAGGCCTCCTAAAAGTACTCTAACATTAATATGCATCAGTGAGTGTCAAGGCGACTCTGGCTTTGTTTATATTAATTAATAGCCTAAAAGCTGCCTCAAGGGAGCCCGCTAAAAGTTTCCAGGAGGCCAGCCTTGATAAAATGGAGTGGAATGGAAATATAATAGCGGTGATATGTTTTAATACATCAGTACTTCGCCCTAATTCTCCAGTTGCATTAGGGTGAAGCAAGTCCCTTTGTTTCTGTTCATACCGCAGTTTTTATAACTTTAATGTCGTTAGAGTTATGTGGGAAAAAGTCTTTATTTTTTGGTGATGACTCTTCTAACATTTATTGTAAAAATTATATATTCAGTGTCGAAAATTTCACGAAAATCTCGTGGAAATATGGCAGCATTTGTTTTAGCTGACAGTTATTATTTCAGTTAAATTTGAATCATTAAATCTTTTAAAAAACTGCCTTTCTAATGTACACCAAATTGGTGGATTTTTTTAACTAGAAAGGAGTATTTTATCATTTGAATTTTTAATGAATGACTTTGGATTGTATAAAGTTTCGCAAAATGAATTCAAGAGATGCTTTTTGGTCATCGGGTCCAGCGAAAAAATCCAGCTCACCAATGGTCTCCATGTGGTCATGGGAGGATCGTTTTTATTAGAAGTCATTTCGAGGCCAATGTGTCGAGCAAGCAGAAATACCCGTGGACAATACAAATCCGACCGAATCCGAGGAGGGACATAATTCGCAATATTCACGAAAGTTTCGTAAAAAAATAGCAAAGAATCATCGTCGGTGGAAAATGGAGTGTTTATTTTTGTATTAATCTGTTCGATTGGCCCGACAAGGCAATAATTTTGGATACTTTGCGATAAAAATCTTCCTTTTTTTGGCTATTTATGACGAAGGAGGATGCAACCGAGCTGCATGATGTTTTCTGTTACATAAGTATGCTTAAGCGAAAATTTTCCTGGGTGAAATCCAGGATTATGGATCGTTAAAAATACCGAATATTCTTTCAAGTTTCACCAGCGCTAAATAAACGAAACCGCCAACGTTTCCCGAGTTAGAATTCGGGCTTAATGAATCACGCGAGTAAACTAGTTGTGTGATAGTTTACATTTTCGGCAATCTCGAGTCAATCACTCTCAATCGGGTCATCTAAATGAATATCGGACTCGTATACCATCAATAAGAGTCAGGTTATTCATTAGTTCGCCAATTCCAGGACTGGTGCACCTGCAATTCTCCATTTTCCTCTATTGAATCATACTTCTCACATTTCCTCTCTCACATCCAATTTTAACTGGTGCATGTATTTATCCTTTGATCTTCCTCGTGTCAATTTACCCTGTAATTTACCTTGTGAAATGTTTCCAACTTTATGATACCTCCAATATGTGTCAAGGTGTCCCCAAATCACCTGCTTTTTCATATCCAAACCACCCTTTATTTGACCACTTCCTCTTTCAATCCTCCAATATGTCCCTCGTGTTTCATTTCGCCATTTGATTGTTAAAATCCACGTCTGCACCAGGGTTGTACGTTATTCTTCTCTTTTCACCACAGTGCGACAAAAATCATTTTTCTTTTCTGTCGGATGATACCGTCTCGTGGCTGATAAAATTCTCCTCATGTGATTCTGTTATGCCCGTTAATTGGTTTGTACAAGGGAAAAAAAGATGTTTTTCGTGCAATAGGTATACCACTTCCCGCTTATACCCCTGGGTTCCAGGGGAGCGGACTACTAGTTCGACCCCTGTTTTAAAATCGTCGCGTTATAACTGGTGCCTACAATTTTGGTGCAAATGAATTTTTTAAAGGTCTAATAATATTGTTGCTATGTCAACAGTCGTAGGTAATTTCGCATGCAGTATATAATTACTGGTGATATACCTTTTATGGTATGTTTTGAATGGAAAAAACTGATCCTCCCTCCCTTCATTCCTTTCAACATGTGCCTATAATTTTCCTCCCACTACCTTGCCTGCCTCTCTGTATCGCCGTCATCAACAACCCATTTCCAATAAAAACGCTCTGTAACTATCTTTTCTGGCCGCTTTGCATTCATCCCTGCGACCCTCTCGCCTCTTCCCCCGCAATGCCCAGCACATTCTCGTTTGTTTTCCTTTCCGTCCATTTCACCCTCTCCATCCTTCTCAAAACCCACATCTCTAAAAGGCTCCACTTTACGTCCATCATCTTGCTTAAGTTTCCGCCTTAACAAAACCACGCTCCATATTAAAGTGCTCTCTTATCATTTCTCAGTCTCTTTACGTAAAATATGTTATCAATTCCCTCCTCCTTATGAAAACTTCTTTACCTAACGAAGATTTCCTTCTTACATTGCTGCTATATACTAAGTAAGCATTTCGAAAAATTTCACGTAGCCTGGAAAAAGTGACCACAAGCAATAACTAATCCGGGATTCTATACGCACGTAAGTACGTACAACCAGGAGGCATATTCTCTCCGAGTGGAATCCAATCAAATACGAGAGCGTGATATGAGCATATGTTCACTGCGCTCTTTTTATACGCATTAACTTATTTAGAAAACATTCCGAGGCATATGATACTCACTGGGAAGGATCTAGACTAAATTATGACTGGTCAACACTGTTATCGGAACTTATTATGGCAATAGTGAGAGAAATAAGACCAAGTATCTGTTGAACAAGCGACGGCGTTACATGCATGGTGCGAGTTTGCTTTCAAATAGTGAAGCCATTGGACAAAACTAGCGTCGCACATCAACAAAATACGAGGTTTGCCCGACTAAGCTATCCGACCTGCGTTCATATATCCGCATTGGTGCTAATCTTCTTCGTCATCCGGGCCGTGGCATCCTTCGAAGTAGTCCCCATTTGATTGAACCACACGCTCCCAATGGTGCTTCCACATCTTAAAGAAGCCCTCGAATGCAGATTTTGGAATGACCTTCAGATCATGCGGTGCATTACTCTGAATCGTCTCGATTCGCCATCAATTACGCCATTTTAAATTTTGGGAACATCCAAAAGTCGCAGGGAGCTATGTCGGGACTGTACGGAGGCTGGCGAAGCTGTACAATCTTGTGTTTTGCCATAATTTGCTCCACATGGCTCGATGAATGTGCTGGCGCGTTATCGTGGTGAAGGAGTCAAGTCACCGGAGACGTGGTCGTTTTCTTCTCACGGCTCTTCTGGCAATCTTTTCAGAACTACAACGTAATATTCTTTGCTGATCGTCTGACCTCTTGGAGCAAATTCGTTGCGCACAACACCCTCCCAGTAAAAAATTTAAAAAAAGGAAGTAAAAACGTAGGTCTGATAATTTTCGGACACTCCTCGTGGTTTAATGTCTTATCTATTCGTACAAGATTCTCGGGTCACAGTACTGACGTTGGAAATTAAAATAGCAAGATTCTTTAAAAGGCTTATACTAAATGCACCGGTTTTTTCGTTGCCATTTGTTTTTTAAATTCAAGGACGAATGCATATTTTAACTTTGTACCGCGTGGCTATGTGAAAACCTCTGCAGCTAAAGTTGAATTTCGTTATTATAACACATCTTTCAGTAAGCCCTGGGACTAACTAAGGAAACAACATTTGTTTCGCAAAATTCATTTTTATTCATCAACATAATCACCTTCAATAGCTATATACAATCATTCCAACGCTTTTCTAACTTTTCAATACCATGCTTGTAAAACGATTTGTCTGCTTGTCCTCGCAAAATAAGCTTCTGTTGCAGCGATGACTTCCTCAGTTGAGCCTATTCTTTTTCCCTGGGGCATCTTTTTGAGGTCAGCAAACAGCCAGTAGTCGCTGGGGGCTTGATCTGGAGAGTATGATGGGTGGGGAAGCAGATTGAAGCCCTGCTCGTTCAATTCGGCCATTGTTTTCATTGACTTGTGGCACTGTGGTGCATTGTCTTGATGAAAGATGATTCTTTTCTCCATCATGTGCGATCGTTTTTTTGCGATTTCGTCCTTCAAAAGTACCAATAACTCAATGCAATAGTCTTTATTGATAGATGTTCCCTTTATAAGATAGTTGATGTAAATTATGTATTAATCGTCCCAAAATAATATCCCGTTCAACAAGTCCCGGGACTCATTGAATGATGGATTACCTTGTCAAGTATTCAATCGCTAATCCAAAGGAAGACTTCAGGAAGGTAGGAGGGACTTTCTTTATTACATTCGAGAGTGCAGGGATACTTAAACGATTAATATCACAACCACTCCATTGAGGAATATAAAAAAATACGCAAATCCAAATTCTCCGGAAGTACAGTGTGCTTAGTGAATTAATATGTTTGTAAAGACCCATACTAAGAAAATAGCATTATTTCGTATTCGTGATTTCGTATGCAGTGTCGAAACCTTGATCAGTTTGGTAATGTTGATGATGCCACGTTTGGAAACCATGGTCACGAAGGAAAAGAATTCACAATGGATTTCACCCAGTGTATATTTCTGTGCTGGTTTCGTGACAAAGATTTCGCTAACTAACGTACCACTTGAACGATTTAGGTGCGCTAATACCACGGAATTGTGCAACAGTTTTCATCAGTATTTGGTTAGTTATTTTGGGATTTAATGCTGTCAAATTATTAAAAATAGAAAATTTTCTAGTATTTATTAAAAGGTTCAGCAAATATGACAGGTTACTGTAAATATTGTGGGACTCCAGTAATTGCAATGGGGCTAAAAGTTAAATCTTAATCCATTCAAGTTGAAAGACAAGCTCGATGGTATTGTTCCATAAAAAATTTCCATTGATATATAATTTTAAGCTATAAATCCAATTTTTTTTTCTATCTCATTTTTTGTGAACCATGGTTTGAATGAGCATTGAAGTTGTTCCGCAGAATAGCAGGAAAACATTTCCAATTGTGGAATATCTGTCTCTAAATTAGCGACTCAGAACGGTAAAATCTGGTAGTCAAATTACTAAACTAAATTATGAGGATGGGCAACAAAACCGATTTAGATGTTGCTGGGAAATCGCTATTCTAATATCCTGGGAAAATTTTCCTCTATGAGCCCATCTTTCTATGGATGAATAGTTGAGGTCATCATCGCCAATTGTTTATACTAAGATTGATTTATCACATGTATCAACTCGGTTCTTACGAACCTATTTGCATAAATTAAAAGAACGTCTCTTTAGCAGTGATCTTGAAAGCGAATTATTACCCCCATCATACTTCGATCGGAGAGATCATGTCAATAAAGTTAGGAAGATAAAGTGTAGATTGGATATACTTAAGTATTATTATTTCCACGAACGATGAGGAATCAGAATAACCCTGTCCGACCGCGGTAGGGTCATATTCGGTTCAACATTAGTCTGGTGTGTATTCAACCCCTGCCATACACACTAGCAATGGCTTGCAGGATACTAACATATCAAATATCAATCTATCTGCATATTTCTCCTCTTTGATGTTCCGTCATAATTTGGTTCAAGTATTCCATTTTATGCCTTCCTACCTAGCATTTCCCCTTCAGTCTTCTCTCAGCCGTGATCCATCCAGTTTAAATGATGTAGTTCCGTACTTTCAGGTTCGATTTCGTTATTAAGTGGACGTTTCTTCTGGTAGGAGGCCTTCTTCGCCATGGATAGAGGACTAATAAAACATTTCCTCTTGATCTTCCCTCGTTGTCAGCTCTGCTTCATGATAGATAAAAATATTCCACGTCTTCGAGATATTTATCCCCCCATGCATTGGTGTGCCACCTTCTGCTCTTCAAATTCATTTACTTTGTTCAGTGTTTATCTTCCCGTTGTTCAGGGGGCGAGTATCTATACACATGGGTCGAGGGCACAGGGAAGGTTCCCCTGAAGAAAGAAAAGGAAACATTTTTATAAAAAAATTTTTCTTCCCAATTTCCCATGAAAAATTTTAATTGATCCACGAAATAGTATTTTTTTTCAATTACTAATGCGCTATATTTGTGCTTTTATCAATTTCTTCTTTTTCTTGATTTATGGTATTAAAAGTTTTAGAAAATTTAGGATTATACAACTGAAGAATTATATAATTAACAGCCAACTGGTTTGACTTGGTACAATAACGTGATGCAGAATTGAAAAAATGAGCATTTCTCCACAGGGCCTCTCTCCCTCATCGCAGAAATCCTGCATCAACCCTGGTTTTCTTCTTCATGACCTTCTCCAAGTTGCCAAGCATTTCCCTTTTTCAGATTTTCATCTCTCCCTACCATAAAAAAAACCTTGACGGGGCAAAACGCACGTTAATGGGGGTTTTCACCATGGATAAAGACTCCTGAATCATTTCTTTTGATCTCATTAATTACTTTCTAGACGAAGCCATTGAATATGATGAGTGAGAGTGAGAGGACGTCCTTACCTTTCCAAATGACTCGCCCGTGGGGTTAGAGTGTGGCTGTGGTTGAAGTGAACGAAGAAAAATATGATGAATAATTGCGTTCGTTATAATTAGGATGGTAAAATTATGACGGCTTCCGAGGAGGTGATGGACCCCGCCGCTCGGGGATCGCGGAGGCTCAGCACCGCGGAAATTCGTCCCGGAGGATGGATTACATCTTCCCCGGCGTGATAAAAGTACCTAAGGGGGAAGGAACTTTCTTGGAGTTCCCTTATGTACCTGTGCGAGAAAAATAGGACGAGGGACGAATGTCCTATAATCGAACGCCGAATCCATTAAACTAAGAACTCTATTCCACCACTTGGATTATGCTCCAGTACAGTCTCCAGATCTTTATACACATGTGGAGTCTCTAAACATAACAGTTTCAGGGTTAACCAGGTGGGATTCCTTCATGATGAGGGTAGAGAAAAAAATCTTAACTATTCCACATGAAAAAGTTTAATATATTGTACGGCCATGGTATCAATGCTTCGCATCATCAGCGGCATTGAAACCATGGGCGTGCAATATATTAAACCTTTTTATGTGGAATAGCAAAGTTTTTTTTTCTCTACCCTCATCATGTGTTGTCTTTAAATCCGTTTTTGCATCATTACCAGACTATGATTTCTGAATTATCCCTATATTCAAGATGAGTATTAAACTTATTCCACAGGACATTATCAAATCCCTTTTCCAAATCCACGACCAAAACGAATGTCTGTTATCTCGTTTTCGATATCTTCCCAAAGAAATGAAATTATGGTTCTTGTTATGGTCTCTGACTAATTCACTCTAACCTCGAAAAGGATATCCCCTACTTTACGTTTCGACTTCGTGTAGGTGATAATTGTTATCGTCTGAGTAGATCTCAAATACATGTTTTATCAGGCTATTTGTTGAAAAGAATCCACATTCCTCTTCCTTCTGCCAAAGTAAGTTCTTGGAAGGATGCTCCCTAAGTACAGGAGAAATCCGCGAAGAATATAATGATTTTTTTAAGGTGATCGATCTTTCTTTTTCGTAATAAAACTGATTTTTTCCTGATTAGAACTGACTGAAAATTTCAAGACGATGCGATAACATTTGGTTAATTTTATCCAGTCCTTGATGAGAAAGAATGCATGACCTTTAATTTTAAAAATCGCGATGGGCTCAGTACAAAATGACCTTGACTATCTATGTAAACCCAAACAGATCATACCTATAGAGGTATAACCCTACTAACCCCTCCCCTAGACAAAATGCAAACTCGAGGCCCCCCTCCGAAAAGGTCTCCTTCACTTTTTCACCCCTTTCTTCCCCCCTCCTCCCGAAGCCCCTCCTCTGCCGTCATCGCATCCCCTAGGTCGAAATCGTGAGATACGCACTCGTGCTGGTGTGTGTACTTGAACGAGCGCGCGGGCGCCATGTTGGAGAGTGGAGTGGGTTGTTTTCCGAGGAATTAAAAATTCATGAGCGCTTATTCACTTTCTCTCTCCGAGGCTAGGGGAGAGGGGTGGTGGGGAGGGTGGCGGAGGGGAGGGGGGGTGGCAGCGTCGGGATTTCGGAATCGACCCCCCGGAAGCTGCACCCGTCATCGCCGCGAAGGTTCTCTTGCCGCCACCTCGTGGCTCTCCGCTGGAGCTGGAAGTGAGATGTATGTCTTGGGATGATTTTGCCACCGATTTAAAATGAAAGGGACGATTAGTTTAAAGTGGAAATGTTACGGAAGAAGAGTTTTCTCTTAAACTAGTTAAAATGACATTATATGCGTCAGTCAAATCTTTAAGTCACTCTTTCCTTTTTTTGAATCAACACGTTTGGTTTAGTTCATATATCACGACAGTTCTAGGCTAGAAAAAACTGGTTCAGAAAAGATATGACGTTATTAATTAATATGAAATGATAAGGTTAAATTTCTTGACTTCATCGCATTGGATGTCGCATAAGATATTTTTATAAGTAAAGATAAACTTTCAATAACCCTCTTTCTTTCTATCCTTTGTTCATTTACTTTTTTTTTTAAATTTTCATTTGAAATCCACTAATATAATTAATATAATTTAATTGTTTTGGCAAAGCTATTAAACATCAAGAACATTCTTTCTTTTTTTTCTACCCTGCAGTTATCTAAAACTTTAATTGTGGTTGCCCCTTGACGCCAGTTGTTCTATTTTCTGTAAATTCCATTTAGTTTCCAACGAAAAATAATTCTCATTCCTCGAACTAAAAGGATTTTAAAAAGGCATTTCCTGATAGCATTCCGAAAAAATGTGTTAAGATATCTTTTCGATCCTATGTGTTATCAATACATGCCTTCAACATTTGGTCTTTTATCATTTCGATTCATTTATTTTTCATACCTTTATTTTTCACCTAATATATCCATGGATTGAAAATAATATCTTTCATGAGGATATACTATTAAAGTTTATAATAGGCTAGCGAGCTCAATGTTATTATTTATATAAAATAATCTACCGGTTAAGGTAGATTATTGAGATAGATAGTTAAGGTACCGGTTTTGGATGGACATAACTACCAAATAAATATTTTGAGACTCCTAATAAAACACAATCCAGCAGTATACTCAACAACAGGTCCCGCTTCGTCTCTGAGTGCTTCCTTCCTCCCTTCATCCCGTCCAACATCCGTATCATGTACCTTCCCTTTCCTCGTTTGCCCAACATTCTCCCCTCAATTACAGTCTTCAACATCCCGCTGCCGGTCAATACCCGCTTCATCCACTTTTCCTGCCTCCATAGGATTTCTCCCAACAAACCCCTCTCTTTGCCCACCATACCAAGTACTTCCTCATTTATTTTCTTCTCTGTCCATTTCACCTTCTCCATTCTTCTCCACACCCACATTTCAAAAGCTACGTCTATCATCCTGCTTCAGTGACCACGTTTCCGCGCCGTACATAACTACCCTCGATATCAAAGTTTTGCAAGTCTTTTCTTAACATCCTTACTCCATGTCCCTGTCATACTCTCCCTCCTTGTGAAAGAACACACCAACCTTCGGGTTGAGTTGAAATTTACTCTTCATCTAATTCACGAGGCGAGTGAACTGTGGTTCCAATGTTATGCAGTAGCTATAATTTTTTACTCGATAACTTCTTCGTTCTATAATATCTCCTGTCGATAACCTGAGAGTGTGTTGAACTTAATTGTATTTATGATTATGAATTGTTCAATGAACTCAACGTTTGGATCAAATCTAAATTCCTCTCTGAATGGCAGTTGGGGTATTAAGGGTAGTGTGAAGGTATTTTGCTAACCAGCCCAAACATTTATTCCTGCAGTATCGCACATATTGTAGCCGACATGCGTAACTTAGAATTTGTTCTCATTATTTAATATCTAATGAATTCATAATTTTTTCTCATATTATTGAATCCTTTTTCCTTAACGAAGTAAACCATTCATTTCGGACAAAAGGCACTCTTTTGTTTGTGTCTATTTTTTACCACGAGGCTATACAACCGAGGAAGAGTTACGAGATGTATTGACGTCAGAAGAATGACGAATTTATAATGACGTCACTCTGTGGAAATATTTGATACTCGTGATGTTAATGCGAAATGGTAATGGGAAAATTGAACAACGTTTTTCACTCTTACCGCCACGCACCGTGGATAAAAGAGCAGCGTTCGCGCAAGAGATCA
Organism: Hetaerina americana; assembly: GCF_022747635.1. Taxonomy (NCBI): domain Eukaryota; kingdom Metazoa; phylum Arthropoda; class Insecta; order Odonata; family Calopterygidae; genus Hetaerina; species Hetaerina americana. The sequence goes on from NW_027286777.1 coordinate 122,906, forward strand.
AAAAAGGCATCCCTTCCACCTCCCGTTAATGAGAATTAATTCACTGCCGCTATACCTGCTGGATTTTATGTCGCAACGACATTGACGATAAATCTCCCGGTGAATTAACAATGGCGTTCTGATGCCGCGGCATGATGGAGAGGGTGGTGGCTGCTTAAGGAAAAATGTGTTTACCTCCAGTTCTGCTTAATGGCTTTGAAAGGAGAAGCCTCTTCCACGCCCTCGCTTGGCTGGATAATGCCATGGCAACCTGCCTGCAACATCGTGTACCAACGGGATGGGCAAGGTGGCGATGTGATCGTTTGCCCGCCGCGGTGAATTCGGCATGCTTTCAGACCTCCAAGCAGGTTCGGACGCCGAAGAGGTGAAGTTTTCTCTTGAAAAGAGTCGAAGAGTTGCTTCAGAATCGATGATGCGCAGTTCGAACTCATTCCATGAACCGTTTACGCATCTCAGTTAACTCAAATGATTTTTTTTGGCACTAACACGCGTGAATTTAGTCGCATTTAAAAAAATAAATCACAGCGATTCCCCGGGAAGGGTACCCAGATCTTCCGTATCTAATCTCACAAAACGTCACCGAGTTGAATTACCTCCAGAGGGCGTTTTTGCGTAGGCTTACAGATGCCACCACCACTTCCACTGGCCGTCCAATTCGCTGAGAGCAGTAAGCACATTTGCAGCCCCACTGACGGACCACGGTCACATAGGGTGGATCCAAAGCTTTTCCTCTCACGGAGCGGATGACTTATTAAACGATTATTCCAAGGGAAAAAAATTGCGTCGAAGGGCATTTTAAGGTCGAACCAAATGACTTTTTCATGGCGACATGACAACTTGGCAACCTTCAACCCCTTTTCAAAACGTCGAAAACATTGGGATTCAAAAATTTAAAAGAATCCTTCTTGCGGAAAGATCATCCTCCCCTTAACTCCCCGCCCAACCCCCTCAACCAACACTTCCCCCCCAAAAAAAAGGAAGCGATGCGAATACGACCCTCCAAAAATTCCTGCCAAATCGGACTGCGCATGCGCTCGTCTGGTTTTTAACCCTTCGTACTATGAGTTAATCGACACTCGACACATGTGGCCTTCGAATGATTCGCGTAGAAAAAGGCGATACTCGCTTTTCCACGTTAAGGGACGACATTCAGTAATTTCGCGTTGAGGCCGTGCAAACGTTCGTTCGGGCAAACGTCGCATTTGACTCGCGTGCAACTCACCTCATGGTATCCTTTCACGTGATGAAATTTCGGAAAATTCTGATAGAACTGTTAACTTACCACATTTTCAATGGCTCTTATCCCTGCTGCTGTAAAATTCAAGAATATTAACCCTCTATAGAGCAAAATAGCCTTTAAGTCTTCCTACCCACTGCTATTTATGCTTGTGTGTTGAGGCGGATTCACATTGAATATTGGGTACACAGACATTGGTTCGCTATTTGTATTACCCCAAATCTATAAAATTCAGCCATTCGGAGAACACAAATGGATACGTTTCTCTTTTTTAAGTTCGCCAATAGGAAAAACCCGTCTATAACGGCTCAGGGAGGTCAATCGTAGAAACAACTGAAGTCGCAATAGCGTCAATAAGATAAACATTGTATGCCTAAGTAACCGCGAATGTGAAAAATTTGATGGAAATTTCTGCAAGTACACGTTCATTAGTTTTGTCAATCGTAATTAAGACAGGAACGACTTTTCCCTAATTAAAAGTTCAATCATCTATGCCTTCTTGTTTAATACCCCGCGTGTTTATACCATTAGTGTTTGTTTTGATCATTCGCGGCGCTGAATTCTCAAGCGTGTACTTACGCGATTGGAAAACTTACGAACCAGTTCTTGATTGTGGTTTGGCAATTTACCAACTTAAAATTAGAGTTAAAAGATGAATATGGTGTTACGTTAAGTCCTCGAGGCATAAAATGAACAGCCCTGTTCTCACCATGTTCTTAACTGAATTATTTCTTCATTTAAATTGTTAACGTCATTACCTTCATTGTGAACTGGCTATAATTATTACCTCGCTCACAGTTCGCGCTGCAGCGCCATTTTGTTATCAACAATCACTGTTTCCCGCCTCGCCCGATTCGGATTGGTAGCTGCGTACGGCTGGTGGGTGAAAAAATAAGAGAGCCAAACCTTAAAACTCTTTCCCCCGTAATTTTTCATACGAATCTTAATTACGACTGCCACGCGAACCATTGTGCATTATTTGATGTGAGTTTTGTGGGACCTTGACCCATGGTAACCCGTTGTTCTTGGGCGGGTACTTCGATCTGTTTTTCCTCGCCGAATGATATGGAGCGATTAGCAGAGCAAGTTGAAGCAATTTTCTGATTCATCGAGGATGGTCACCGAACACTGGAGGCCTGAGCGAGGAAATAGCCTGCGTTGTGTGCACTCAAGGCGACATCCAACAACATCCGCTCAACGACATTTTAACGAGTTACACGGCACCGAATGTTGCCGAGCGGAAGCGATATTACCGAACGGCTATGTACATACCTTAACGTTGATTTCATGCATACTTCCTCCCCCCCTCTTGAAAACTCCCATTATTTCTGCAAGAGAACTTGATCTTGATTTATACTATGTTATTTTTATAGCTCTAATAATATTCGTTTTAATAAGTGTTAAAACGCATAGAAATAATGATTAACGACAATAATAATGCTAACATACAAAGACTGATTACTTTTAGATGAGAATTTTGAGATGAGAGATCTTTTGAATGGAAGAGTTATGTCCAGTAATTTAGCTCGGCGGCACTTGTTGCTTTTTAAATAGCCTCCATTATATTTTTGGGATTACGAATCGATTTGGCCAAAGATTCGAGGTTATCAAGAGGGCTAAGTTAGGGCTAGGGTTAAGGGCTAGGGTTAAGGGCTAGGTGTAGGGCTAAGTTAAATGTTGAAGATGGAGGAAATGAACAAGAACAGTTCCCGAAATTAGGTTATATATATATATATATATATATATATATATATATATATATATAGAAGAAGGCCTCTGAGAGGGCCGACAGCTCGAACAATTTACCGTGTGAGTGTTCTTTTAAATGTTGCTATTCTTTTCTATTTGTGTTATATACACACACATATGTATATATATATATATATATATATATATATATATATATATATACACACACATATGTATATATATATATATATATATATATATATATACATACACACAAATCCATTATGAAAGAGTATTCATGGTTTTATTTTGACGAGGCTATCCGTGGCAGTGCGATAAAACCGGTCGGAAAATGTGGTATGGGGTCTGCCCTTCCAACGAAGCAGGTTATTAGTTTGCTCAGAACAATCTGAGTGGAAATACGTGCCTCCGTGTGAAGTGTGTTTCTCGACTTTGTATCCCGGCGCGATGTAGCGCCCAGCCACACGTCCTTCATCGTTACCAACTTCCTGGCCCGGAGCACAGGCGGTCCCGAGTCGGCTCCGTGCAACATTTCTTTTGTTTCCCTGACTGAAGAGAGAGCTGTAAGAGAAGCATTGGGAGACCATGGAAAACATCCAAAAGCATACTACAACGTTCCTAAGAGACATTTGAGTCGAGGAGTCATCAGGGTGCTTTCTAGGTGTGGCAGACACGTCTCCGCGAGTGTATTGATGCCGGAGGAGAGTGTTTTGGAGAACTTTAAGCATATTTACATGCACGATCAATAAATATATTTTTCCCAGAGAATGCTCATTACTTAAATTAGGTCAATGGGAGAAGTAATAGGCACATCAAATAAGGATTTGTTTTGGAAAAATAATCATTTGCAAGAAGATGGAAGTCGATGGCGGGTATGTACTTAAAGATCAAGTAAAAAAATGGTCAATATTTGAATGCTTTCGAAACTTTTTCTTTGAGGCAATAGAGTGATCATAGATATCGGGTTTTGACGTGAGATAATGGTAAATAATTAAGAGTTTATGGTGCTGATGGAGAAAGACAATCGATGAAGTTTATATTACGGTAGGAGAATCAAAGAAATTGCTAGGTAAACTTTAAAGATAGCAGTGAAAGTTGGTGGAAGAAATATTGAGGTAGGACAAGATGTTATAGTCTTAATCTTAAATAGAAGGGAGTATGTTAGACCAGGGGGATTGATTACGAATGGCATTAAGGAAAGAGGGAAGAAAATTATTGTTTCCATATATTCTATTACAAATTTGTACCAGTTGATGCCGTATCACGGTAAAATGCGTTGTACCAAACCAAATAAATTCTGTGAAAAACTATGTTTTCCCCTTCATTTAATGAGTACACAAAACTTCCAAGAAGTGAAGCCTGATTCTGTAAGATTTATACGAGGGTCATCCGGAAAGTAGTACCCGTTCGTGAAATAAAGACACAAAAGTAAATATTAACAAACATAAAAAATTTTATTTGAAAGAGGATACTTTAAACTACTTCTCAACATAATCTCCAAGCAAATTAAGGCATTTGTCATAACGTGTGACAAGTTTCTGTATTCCTGCTGCATAGTCCTTCGCCGCCAGCTCATTGAGATACGTGAGGGACCCATCTTGCACAAATTTTTGCATAATGCAGATGGTGTTTAACAATTTCATGAACAATTGTTCGAGAAACATTGGGAAAATGCTCACAGATGTCATCAATTGTGACGCGCCGATCGTTCCTCACGAATTCGTCAACTGAGCTCACCAGTTGGTCTGTAATGACAGACGGTCTCCCCGAACGCTCATCGTCGTGTGTGTTCCCCCTCCCCATGTTGAAGTTGCGACACCACCGCCGAACAGACGACTCGTCCATTACATTGTCTCCATACACCTCCTTTAATTGGCGATGAATATCACATGGGCGAACGTTTCTTGCATTGAGGAATTTAATCACTGCCCTCACTTCACAACTGGCGGCGTTCTCAATTTTTTTAAACATTGTAAACAATCACAGAAACAACACAGGCAATGCTAGCGTCACGCAACTTGGCTCAGAGAAGGCAGACAAGCCACTGAAGCTATCTGACCTCGTCCAGCGGCTACTCGCGTCGTCAGCACTTCATGCGGCACGAACGGGTACTACTTTCCGGATGACCCTCGTAGATAACTAAAGCTTGATAATTCGCAAACCTATATGCTTTTATAAATTCCACATTGAATTCCCTATCTCCCGTTCATTTAATGTCTATTACACTCTTTCCTCCGCATATGTTTATTGAAAATAAAATGTGTATGGACACCCCTGTCTTACTCCTCTACCTAAAACTACCAATCCCGACTCTCCATCCACCACTCGCATATGAGTAATCCTGAGACATGTACAGTTCGCGGATTAGTCTCCTATCCCTTCAATCTACTCCTATCCTCTGTATAATGCCTATTAATTCCAACCAATTTCGACCACTTTCTGGGAATCCACGAAACAAACTAATATATCCTAATATATTCTATTGTTTCAGGCTTCACTTCGTGGAGGTATTTAATATCCATACTAAAAAGAGAAACTCGTACTTTTCCACAGATACGATGTACCTGATGATGCCGCATCCGATAATATATCCTAATTCCAAGACACTGTGGGAGATGCCGTAACAGTGACGTTTAACCGAGTCATCTGCTAATATGCATTTCAATGCAACAATATCAGAGTGTGAAAATCATTCGTCTCGACCGGGATCCCGGTCAGGGCGAATGATTTTTAACACTCTGACATTGTTGCATTAATATATCCTAATTTTACTCTATTTTGAATAAACAAAGAAGGAACTAATGCTGGACAAAGAAGAGAAAGCCCTTGCATCACATGATGCGTCGCATATAATACGTTTATTTTCTGAGAAAATTAATGAAAAATCCCTCTCTCCAGATGTTACATACAGTTACAATATACGTAAACGTATCCCGTCCGTCCCGTCCTGAATGAACTTGAGGAATGTTGCAGTCGGCTATTCATTTATTTGTTGGCCCGCGTTGGTTCGTTGTTGCCGTGACGGATCGCCCCATCGCGCACGCCCCCAAAAATAGCATCCTCTCACCCCGTGCATCATTTTGCTGGTCAACCGAGTAACATTGAGGCGTCATTAAAAAAACATTGCGTCGTCAAATGAAAGCGTCATCGTTCTCCTCGATCGTTGTTTTTTTCCCAGATGTCGAATAGATTATTGCCTATCGGCTTCCAGTGAATGCATGACGATGAGAAGGGGGTTCGGGAGAGGGGGGGATTATCTGCTCGTTAAATTTAACTTCCCAAAGGTTTGGGCGATATAACCTCCCCCCCCCCAAGCCCTCCTCCCACCCCTCCGCTTGCATTCGTAACAATGGCCGGGACGTTGACTCCGCTATCAGTCGCCAGGGCATCAGATCCGCGAGAGTGCATTCCGCGCGCCGGCGCAAAGGTACGGCGACCATTGGCGGTGGCCTCCCCTTCACCCGTACCTTTACCCTCCCCCACTCTTTATCCATGGACCTCTTCCCTCTCCCTCTCCGAAACCCATGAAACCTCGACTCTTCCAGGATTTGCATACTCGGGGGGTTGGGTGGCCGTGGATGTGGAGGTGGAATTATTGGTGCTGAAAAAAACCCGAGCGTTCCACCCAGAGGGCCCGGATTCAAACCCCGAAGGTGGTGGATATTTTTCAGCGGTATCTCGATCCCTACTTGAGGTGGCTTTGTGAATGGCGCTTTGAATGAGTACTTCGTCCATCGGATGGGACGTTAAACTGCGTACCCTTGGCGCCTTTCGTTAAGAGTGGGCTGATTCCGACGCCGGGTTCCTCTTCAGCCTTCATCTTTTTTCCCATCCATCCTTAATTGCGCAAATCACCTCACTTGCCGGTCGCCTCCCCTAAAAACTACTACTACCAAAAAACTTGAAGATTTGACGTCGTACTGCGAACTGTAAAGTCTGTCTTAGTTTCTGAAACTCTCTATCTATGCTTTCTTTTTTGAGTTTACGATTCAGAAAAAGAAAGGCATTGAACGCCTTAGACTACCTTAACGTTATTGTTATGTACAGTAGTCTAGAGGTGCAGGAATATTTTTAATTCTCCCAGTAACTCAAAATTCTCAGTCTCACCGGACACGACACGTAAACCACACCCAGCAATGAACCGGTCTAGAATTTGCATGACTCCCATCTCCCTCCATCCCATCCAATATGCCTTGTCTATTCCTCCCTCGACCTTGTTCACCCACCATTTTCCTCTCTACCTTTTCATTAGTGCATAAAGAACTCGGTAGGTGGAATAATGTTGCAGAAATTGGCTGGGATTTTAATTCTATTAAAAGTCATACGGAGTATCTCTGAAGCCAACTCAACGATTGGAGCCAGTGAATGCATGACATGTATAAAGTGACAAGGTGATAATGGTTAACCAACCATTACATTATTCAACCCAAAGGTTGGCTTGGTGGCCGAGCGTAGAGCTTAACTAACAAAAACTATAACTCGTGGGAAATTAACGTATCATGGTAGGGAGGGCAGGACATGTGATTGTCCTCATCATTGGCCTAAGATTGATCTTCACTCGATTTGAGGAAGGAAATTGTGCTTCCCACCCAGTGGATTCGGGTTCAAATCTCGAAGCTTAGAGGATTTTTCAGCGTTGTCCCCTCTTTGATCTCATTATAAGAAATTTTCAATTCCGTATACTCAATGTGTATTCCATGAGAGACATAAGAAAAGAGCACTTGAAACTGGTGCCTTCTACGAAACATTTCCCCCAGTTCCTTAATAGTTCATTGTAATCTTCTTTCATCCCTAAATGTATCCCGCGTGTACCTCTCCTCAGAACAGGTTTTTGTATGAGCAGTTTTGATAACAGAGATGTATGTTATTTGAAATGAGTTTATATTTTCTTTTTTTATGGTTTCCCTTATAAGATGGGAGAATAGTATTCCTTATGGGAGAGTGCAGCCAAAAGTTATTATAGTTCAAGTCGCGGGAGGAGACCCGTAAAGGGACATAAAAATAATTAAAAGCGTAAAAAGAAGTCAGAGATCGATAAGGTGTCGTGAAATGCACTTTTTTTTTAAACTGTTATCGTTATAGAGTTTCGAAGATATTCTAAAAAATTTTGCTTCCTCTACCGAGTTACAGCAAATGAAATGGATGCTGATAAACTCTCGAGATGGGTTTTTGCCACACTGGCGCGATAAAGCTGGGAAAACGGGGAGAATTTCTTGGAGGTAACTTGTGTAATCAGGGGTTATGCGTGTAGATTTTTCCTGAGCTCTTTTTTACCATCGAGTAGTTAATGTCCTTTCAAAACTTCGGAAGAAAAAAGAGAAACTGATAATCTATGTACCCTAATACTGGAAGACTACAACGCGAAATTTACGACATCATCCCAGCTATGTCGTCTTTTCCCAAATATAATTGGGAAGATCTTTAATTTACAGTTATTACTACATCCAATGATGTTGGTGTCGATGAAAATTTATGAAAAAAGTCATTTGATTGACTTTTATCTGCGAAAAATGGAAACAAGTTACGTGCTAGCATCAATCAGCGTAGAGAAAGAATGATAGGGCTATTTTAAATATTTGTAATTCCATGTGTAAAGGATAATATTCTCCATTTCCCTCTCTTATAATCTAATTCTACATTCTTCAGTCATACTATAAGTTGGATTTCTATGGAGTAGTAAAAGTTATTAAATGATAATTCAATCCAAATGCTGTCGTGTGTTAATTAAATTGGATACTAGCCAGGTTTTCAAGCGACTCATTTTCCCATATTTTCTCCAAGTCCGTCATTTTAGTAATATTTCTGAATTATGAATAATTCTCCTCACATTTAAAAAATATATTTTTTTGGTTATATCCCAAGGCTACTGAGATTCATAAGCAAGTCAGACGATGAGGAACAAGTAACGAGCGAGAACGATCTACTTTTTTATTTTCGTAATTCATTTTTCATTGTCCCATGATTTCCGAATTGGAATCCGCGCATATAATTTCAAAGTTAATCCCATTAATAAAGGGAATATGTCCAGAAGAGTTAAAAAATAATTAACATGCGCGTTTTTTCCCTTTCTTTTCACATTTTGAGGAGAAGAATGCATTTATATCTATTAATTACCATGTATATGTTTCGTCTTCTTCTCTGCCACTATAACGACTCCTTCAGTGAAAACGAGTCTTTAATAAAGAAATATAAAAACGAGAAATGAATTACTATTTTATTTCGTCAGTTTGAACGTATTCCATCATTTCTAGCCTGATTCTGTAACCACTATGTTCATCTGATATTTTTAGGCGTCTTTTGAACAATTTTCCGGAAACCAAATAGTTCAAAATAGGATAGTATGTAAATGGGATGGCATGAAAAGGATTCGACGGAACTTAGTAACATGAAAATTTATGATTTTGTTGATTCATTCATTATCATTCTTCATTCGCTATACACAAACTTTGTGCAGTGTATGATTAAATATCAATTCAATGTTTAAACCAAGACATTAAACTAGCTGTAAGTTTAAAATAATAATAATAAACATTTTTACATCCAGTACTCCCACAGAAAGTACTCTTGTTAGATGAAGTGCAATAATTTTACCCTAATGATTTTTAGGCATAATTTCTTGAAGGTTCACATTCTGGAAATGGGGTCCACATCGTGAAACGCTACTTATTATTTTTTTGATTGACTTCTTGAATGGCAGTTTTTTAATTTTTTAATTCGCACTTATCTGAAAACAGCTCTTTTTGACCTTTAAATCGGACTATCAACAATCATATATATATAACAATGGACGCAATTACAAACGCACGAGCCCTAGGTGGATGAATCCGCGACCTCTGGGGTGGAAGCCGAGGAAGTTACCCCGGTAACGTCCATATTATGACTTGGACCATATTACGACTTGGATCTTGCATTCTTGTTAGGAATCATTTTTTAAGTACGACGCTTGTAATAATTATTTGGTCCAGCTACTGCAGGAAGGTCTAAATTGAAAAGAAAGTTATTACTCGTATTTCGAAACATTGCGTGTGTGGTATTAAGTGCGCTGACGAGGAATGGAAATTTAAATTTCGCCTTAAAAAGATTAGGATAAGAAAAAGAACAGCAGATAAATGCAGCGGTTTAAGATGGTCCCCCTTGGAATTCATCTGGACTTCATCATTAAGAGTAATCTGCTTTCTCAGGTTCAAGGTACCCCTTTTGACCCTCCAGTTACTCCCATACTTTGTCCTTTTCTTTGTCCCTCCGTACACTTTTCTAGTCTTCCAAACTCATTTGTCTTCTTCATTCTTCTTCTATTTCCTCTTTCCCTTGAGCCTTCTGTCATAGCCTTTAATGAGCAGTTGTTTCATACTGCGCCATCTATTCAGTTCTCTCTCCCTTCGTTGTTTCACTCGATCGGTCCCCTTTCCTCATTTGTCCTCTTGGGTACATCCCCATATCCTCACTTTATCCATCCACTTGACGTTTGACATTTTCCTTCATTGAGGAAGTTTGTGCCCTCGTCCAATTTGTCCGCTTTGCCGAAAAAATAGACCTCTGCGCCCTAGTTTTCCTGCTGGCCCGCGGCATACTTATTTCGGCATCAAATTTACTAATTTCGTGGGCAAGTGACGGGAGTGGTTATGAAATTTTAGTTTCAAGTAATACCTGTAGAGAATGTTCATTTCCATAGCATCTAATTCGTTCGTTAAAATTCATTCAAGCATCGCTAAAGGCAATCTCTTTATTCATCTTACTTTTGACCTCAAAAGTCATAAAAATATTCAATTTCTGCTGTGTGCTCTCTGCAAGTTTATCTCAGCTGTTTATTTATTTAATGTTTTTGACGTGCTTTCAAAATAAACAGCATGAGTTGCACGAAATTACTAAGCTTAACACATGAGAAAAACAGAAAGGTAGCCACAGTATTCCAAAGTAAATCGATGTGTATGCGTGTGAAGTCTTACATATTTGGTTTACATTTTAAGTTTTCGCCGTAATTTTTTTTGCAAGTGTCTCTTATTTTTGGCACAAGTCTAGGTCCTTGCAAAAACTAATTTGTGTTGAACAGATTCTGTTAAGTTTTGAATTTTTGAGATAAATACTTTCCACGTTCATTATAAAAACATCCTTTTTACCCTTCCGTCTATGTTATGAACTAGTCTGATTTTATGCTAAATAATTCTAGTTTCACCCTTTATCCACCATATCATGTAAATATATCAGATATTTTAACACTCTTCTAATCTGTCAATATTTAAAAAACGAATACTTGAACGAATTCTCATATTTGGCATAGTTTACAAACAGTGGTTTACAAGCACTATAGCGCATGAATTACAATTGCCATAAAATCCAAAGAAACTGCGGGAGATGCCGCAACAGTGAATTTTAACGGAGTCATCCGCTAATATGCATTTCAATGCATTAATTTCAGATTGTTAAAATCATTCGCCTTGAGCGGGATTCGAACCCGGATCCCTCAATCCGATCGAGTGCTTTAGTCAGTTTCAGAGTTTAAGAGGACGCCTCCATAGCTTAACTTGCTAAAGCAATCAACGGGACATTGAGGGTCCGATCCGGGTTTGAACCCCGGTCAAGGCGAATGATTTTTACACTCTGAAATTGTTGCATTGAATTGCCATAAAAGTTTTACTGCACTCTCTCCATCAAGGCAATATACTATTTAGCATATGGGATACAACATATTATAGAGCATTCTTATTTCTGTAAGAAAAAGAAGGCTTTAATAACCTTTTCTTAGACTCAATATTTTGAAATCAAATATTAAAACGTTAACATCAAGCATACGACCTATGCGATGTCTAATATATGCTTCACAAAAGTCATATTATCATAAAAAATAAATCCAAAGTCGTTTGTGTCAATAATATTGTTTAACTTCATCCGTCTTTTACATCCGGGAATATTTAATTACATTTCATCTTCTTGGAATAGGAATAACAGAACGTTTGTCAACATTGAAATATAGCAAGTTTTCATTTGAGCACTCAGTCAGATTATGTTGGTAGATATCGCAATAAACAACAGTCGTCATGGTTACTTACTTTTCCGGTAAGCTTTCATATCATCAGCGAGCGTTAAACACATTAAATTATGAATACGTGGTGGTAAGTCATTAATAAATATTTAAAAGAGAAGGGGAAAATGAAGTTCATCCTCATCATTTTCATAATTAATCATCATTCACGCACCTAGTGGAAACTTTCCCTCGGTTCCTGTGGAATGAAAGGGAAAAATATCTGTGTTTTTTTTTCTCCTTCATCAAAGATACCCGACAGTGTCTAAAGCTTTTAGATGAACCTGATTTTCTCTTCAATTTTATTTTAATTCGGCTTTCTGACGTTTGCCAGCCAACTCATTCACTATCTGGTTTTCATGCCTGACGGCCCTGCTTGCCTATCTGCGAGTACGATTCGCTTTTTTTTATTTTTTTTTCACATAAGTAAGACATTTTTTTGCAAGCCGTTTATCATCCCCGCCGGCCTATTCTAGTGACACTGGTTGGTCCAAACAGATGCTCTAGGGTATATTATTTCATCCTGGGCGCCGGGAGAAAATGAAACCCATCAAACGCCATGTCTGCCGTCCTACCTTTTCCTGCGAAGTATAAAATATGTTTGTGCTAATCCCTTTTTAAAAGTGTGTTCTGGTGTCGTTTCGTCGAATTAACTAATAAAATGAACTGCCATGTACGCACGAGAACCAAAAAAATATATGTATAAATTCGTACTCCGACCAAAATGGCTTGGTCGTGGAACACTAATTATCTTCTCCATTTTTTCCAAATAAAAAAAAGGAACTCATTTTACTCGGTTATTCGGCAGAAAACCTTACTTTCCTCATTAGTTGAGGACGAGTAAGTCGGCAGCCTCCCTGATGCCAACTGGATGGAGCAGGAATGGGAGACTGGAGTGAAAGGCAGAAACCGGAGTCCCCAACCACCTATCCTCCCACCTCTCACCCCCCTCCCTTCCCCCGTGCATGTGCGGGGAGAAAGCTCCCAGACCCCAGGCATTAAAAACGTGTCTGTTCTTATTCTTGCTGTCAGGACTCTATGTGGACCATTCTAAAGAAATGTACACGGCCTATTCCATCCAATGCGTGTTCTAGCCGAATTTTTACGCGTGGTGACCCAGTGAAGGGTAGTGAGTTGGGATACCAACCAAACAAGGGGCCCGGGTTCAAATCCGATCGACGTCTGTGGGCATCCTCGTTTTTGGCTCAAGCGATGTGGCATTTCGAGTGTTACTCTTTCCGGGGAAACTGAAAACGGAAATGGTGAAAAAACCACCCCCATCCCCTGATAAAAATTGAATAATAATGCTAGAATTACACCCGCCGTATGACTTAAGATGTGAACTGTACTCTCATATTTCAAATCAAACTGATCTCCGCTCAGTGGAGGATTCGGGAGCAGCTCACAATACTTTTTATAAACGACATTCCGATTGCAATAGAATATTTTTTTCTGTCCCAATAAATTGATCGAAAATCAATCCCAAACACCAAAAAAACAAATAAATTTGATTTTAGCAAAGCAGTTAAAATCTCACCGCCTTGAGTTTTCTCTCCATCCATGTAATAATAATTAGGGCAGGCGACCGATGGCAGAGGTCATTTAGGTCAGAAGCGATAGGTAGACGGATTAGGTGTATTCTGGTAGAGGTAGGATGGTCAGGGAATGGAGGAAGGGTTGAGGGAAACCCGGTGTCGCAAATTAGCGTACTTTTGACGAATGGCGCCGAGGGGGTCAAATAATTTAACGTCTAATCCGACGGACGGCATACACCATCTGAGGTATCCTCCACATACCATCCCAAGTAGAAACTAGGGGATATCACTGAAGAATCTGACCATCACTGGGATTCAAACTCGTGCTCTCAGGGTGGAATTCCAGTGCATTAGCCATCACACCACTCCGATCTGTCATTCGATCCTCTCCGCTTGGTATTTTGGTGACGATTCCCCCCTTAAGTCGTCCTTGGGTCAGCCCTTAAACCTCCGAGTTGATTATTGTGGTTGAGGTTGTATAACCATAAAAGGAACAATTTTACCAATGGGGTCATCAGGGCACAGCAAAAATTGAGTATTATTTCAACAATCCAGTGATCAAAACTCTATTCTTTCGATCACTTATCCACTGTACCTAAATAGAGTATGGAGGTTTTACTGAATCAGTTAATAATGCAGTCAAAAGTAAGTAATAACGCAGTAAATAATTCAGTAAATGCAGTAAAAGTTCCTACAAGTGTTCACTGTGACCACCATTTGTCACACGGCATACATCGAGTCAGTAAGTGAGTTCTTCCTAAACCCTCATCAGTGTATCAGGAATAATTGTTGCAATACCTGCTTCAATCCTATTTCTTAAGTCGGGTAGGTCATCTGGTAGCGGAGGCACATACACTAATGATCCTTTATGAATACCCAAAGATAAAAAACATACGGCGTGAGAACGGAACAATCTCTGTTATCCGACCCCTTGCGGCCAATCCAGCAGTCGGGTATAACGTCGTTTAACCAATCGCGTACTGAGTTATGCCTGTTAGGCGGCGGAGTCTTGCTACCAAATTAATTTCTGTGGTTCAGCTTCTTCCAAGTGAGGAAAGAGCCATAATTCTAGCACTTTCTGTTTCGTCGAAGCAACTGTAACTGGTGTTTCTAATATTAGAGTTTTAAAACCCCGTCATTCATTTTGGAACACCATGTAAGTGACTTTCTAAACAATCGGATATAAAATTACCCACCCCAACGTTTTTATGTGCACGAGTGCAGTTTTGAAATATGATTAAATGAGAAGTAGATTTATATCGTCAATGGTGAAATTTGATAAGACCATATGATATTTGGACAACGACTGGTGCTAAAGGAAATATTCGACATTAGGATAAGTTAATTTCGATCTAATGTTTGCATATTGGCTTGCAGGATATCTCATTTGTGCCCAAGTTTTTGCATGCCTTGTCGTTCACTAACCATAATGCAGCCCGAGATGAAAGAGCATTCTTTTCGTTATTTATTCAGGAAGTTCTCTCGGGTTTCCCACCGGGTCAGCGTGGTGTGCACCGACGTTTCGACGGCTAACTCTGCCATCGTCTTCAGGGTGAAGTGCAGAGCAATGAATTCGCCATGTATTTATACCCTGGTGGGAAACCCGAGAGAACTTCCTGAATACAATACGCCGGGAAAAACTGAGATCCTTCGTTATTTATATTCGTCGTTTATTGTGCCCTCTCCTCCAACTCTGTCGCTGCCTTGTAAATCCATGCTACTTATCTCACCTACCACATTCTCGTGTCAAGTAGTGCTATGGGCTCCCGCTTGAACTTCTTTGTGTACCATTTCAGAGATATACCTTCAATGGCTCCTGCTTCTTATTTATCCTTGCTCACGAGTCCTACCAGTAACATTTTTCCCCCTCCAAATTGTCCCGTGGCGTTTTTGATTCGTTCCCTTATTTATTTATTCATTTCGCATTCCGTCCGTTTCTGTCAGATCGAAGCTGCGTCTCCCCGAGTCTTATTATTCCACCAAATTATAGTTTTATTACATTACTTATATATATATATATATATATATATATATATATATATATATATATATGCTTTCGTAGACGTAACACGGAAGTGCCGAATAGTACAATACACAGTAACACACAATATAGAAACACAAAAAAAGAAGAACACTCACACGTTATTTCTTGATATTTCGACGAAAACAATCCGTCTTCATCTGAAGATATAGAAGTAATGCTTTGAAGTAATGATTTAGAAGTAATATATTTTATAGAAATAATGATTTAGAAGTAATGCCTTCTTCAAGAGAGACTGCCGTCTCACTTGAAGAAGGCCTCTGAGAGGGCCGAAAGCTCGAACAACTTACCGTGTGAGTGCCTTTTAAATGTTGCTATTCTATTCTATGTGTTATATTGTGTCAGCCCATTATTGTGCCGCTCGTGTGAGTTTTTCCGTACAATCGTGAAATATATATAAAGACGAAAAAAAAATATTTTTTAAACAATTCTACCGCTTCCGCACCGTAAATTCCGACGCAAGTATCTTTTCATTCAGTGTGCGTAATTACGCGATCCGTACGAGTGACTGAGTCGATCGCCGATTCGTCCGGTGGGAATGGACTCATTAAACAGAAATTTTCGATCATTAAAAACGGACGATATGGTCACCAAAAGGCTGGAGGAGGTGGAGGAGTAGGGGAGTGGATAGAGGGGGAGGGGGAAGGTGAAGGTTTGCAAAACGGTTTGTTTCGGCACTTCGATCGGTGGTCGTCTCCTCTCTTTGTCCTCTCGCTGACGATTGGGGGTTTGAGGGGGAATGGGGGGGGGCAGCACACTGACCCACCTGCATGCGCGCTCACCTAGCAGGGCGATGAATTAAAAAAAAACGTGAAGAACGGAGGGCGGGGCTCGCGCGGCGGGAGGGAGGACACTAATCGGCCGGAGCGTTCCGGCGAAGATGAGCGGTTTGTTTCTTTCCGTGTCCGCTGAGAGGCGCACCATACGCGCTCGCCCACGTCTGCCGCAGTAATGTAGTCTGGTCACGTGACGCGGCGGAGGTTTTCAAAAGGGGGAGGGAACGGGAGAGGGGGGAAAAGTCGATCAAAAAGACAAAACTGCTCTCCCCCTCTCTCTCTCTCTCACACACATACACACACTCACTCAACCTGCAGCTCTCCCACGCCATTCTTCGGATACTCATCCCCTCTTTCCCTGTGGCAATAGTTTTTTTTTCGGGGCTTTGTTTTCCTCCCTGTAATGATCTTTCGTTTTGCGCTAATATAAAAAAAATACGTTTCCACTTTTCACGAAAGAGCATTGTAATTAAGTGTGAATAATAAAGACCCGTACGAGGAGTCAATTGAAATTCACAGCATCGCGTTTTTTTTAAATTATTTTTCCCCACCTATATTTCTCTCGACTTGTTTTCCTTTTATTTTGGGAACGAATTGGAATCTCCTTAATTTTTTTTATCTTTCTTTATTTAAGAATCCGGTTATAAATACGGATTGATTTCTTTGGAGTGATATATATTTCATTAAACAATCACGGGCAAATTCTACGGTCATAATAGTGTTCTCCAATTTTTTTATTGTATATTCGCAACCCTTTATTTTCATTTCGAAATAATTTTTATTTGGTCGGTTTATTCCATGTTTTTTGTTAATTTTGTTTGTATTTTTCCTGTAATATCCGCCCATTTTAATTCATCCATATTTTGAAGAACGCTTAATGACTGATGAAGATTATATTTTTACATCAGTTCACAAATAAATTAGATTTGCGCTTATCCTCTGGCCAGTAATTATAACAGGAAATGGTTTATTAAAATGTCATATTAACCTAAATATGTATCATCAATAACATGTAAATTGTGCAGTAAAATGCCTAAGACTATGCACAGACTAGCTGAAAGGTTTGGCTATCATTGACTCAATGGGATTTTTTGTTTGGTTTTGGATATACATGTACGTAAATAAATGAAATAACTGATTACTATCATTACAAACTCGGTACTCTCTTGAAAAAGCTACAATTAGTCAGTCTTTCCGTTGGCTAAATATTTCACGAGCACATTCTTGTTTCCCACGGCAGCAAGGTAAACATGGGTAAATAATTTTTGATAAACCTGAAATCACTAATTAACGTATAAGTTAACAAGTATTGTTCCTCACGTAATTATTTTTGTTGAAAAATTGGTAAACGAAGAATGCCAACGATAAAAAAACGTTTAAGTATTGAGAGAATGTAAAATTGCATACAAATACAGTATTATATATGTACATGTAAAATATAGATATACGATTAGTTTTTAAGCACGAATGGCATACTTTTATTTCTTTTACTAGTAATCTTTTGCTTTCAAATGATTCTCGTGGTAAATATATGCCACAAGATGGGGCTGCCACAGGGGTTCAATGGTTCCTGGATAGATATTTTGCTTTGAAGTCCCAAAAAAACGTTGTAACTAATATTTTTGAACTCCTTTCACGGAATTTTGTTGTCCAAGTTTGTGATGGATACATTATTGTTTACATGATAGATAAGCAATATATACATAATGGTTATACTAACAGTTATCTGGCGATAAAAAAAGCTGTCGGTGAGGATAAAAATGAAAACAAATATAAAATGTAACAAAGTAAATAATAGATTTCAATATAATATCAAGTTATAATTACTAGCGCACTCGTTTTTAATACTTATAATATTGAGACACAATTTATCTGAATGTGGGTTCATCAGTAACTATATTTTTTTGAAAAATCGAACACACTTATAAGCAATGACAGTTTTTAATGCCATTTATCCTGGCAGGAAGACGATAATCAATCAATCAGGGTATTTTATTTGTTTCAAAGTTAAGTTTAGCACGTTCATTATCTTCCGACTATTTATTTTTATGTTCCACGAGAACTTCCTATTTCTTTAGTCATTTCTTCGTAACTTCTGCCTAACTTCAAGATGTCTTCAAAGTCTATTCTCTTCCTTCCTCTACTCCCCACTTTCTCAAGGTTATCCCTTCTCTGTCATGGTCTTATCGATATCCCACCGCCTCTCAATATTTCCTCTGCATCCACTTTCTCTACCTTTTACGGATTACCCCCGGTAACTTCTTTAAAACCTCGGTATTTGTCTTCCTTCCTGTCTTTGTCTTATAACTTATTTTATCTATTCTCTGCCACACTCACATCTCAAAATCATCCAAACTACGCTGCTCATCTTACTTCAAAGACCAGGTCTGGCATTCATAAAGGTCTACGCTACATATTACGTAAAGTCTTCACAGATATTTTCTTAATGTATTTGCTCTCTGTACCTGTCATCAATCTCTCCTTTTGGCTAATACCACTTTTGTTAACTCAATCCTCTTCCTGATGTCCCCAATACTATGCTCCTTTTCCTCTAAAATACAACTCCAATCCATTAAAGTCTCCAATCACCCCACTTAACATCCTCATGCATTAGTATTTAACGTAGCTCTCCTATTTATCGTGAATTTCGTTGTATTTCTAGCCATCAATTTCGCGCTGTCTCTGTAAAGCACTCAATAAAAGCTGCAAATAGTTGTCCATTTGGCTAATTAGTACTTGATCATCTACAAGCCTTACTTGACTCAATCATCTTCGGCTCACTTTTATTCTCAGCTTCAGCCCTTTATCACGTTACCCTCAACATTTCCCCAGCCTATACATAATTAAAAGCACCGACGATAACGGGCCACCTTGTCTCATTGAACTTGCCTTTCCCGATTCTCCCTCTGCTATGCTTGCCTGTGACATGTGATACTTGGAAAAGTTTCGAATACGACGCCCATCTCTCTAGTACACTCCCAAATTTCTCAACATCTCCATTAAATTAACCCATTTTACACGGTCAAACACCTCTGATGATCATTGGAATCTTTAGGATTTTGTTTTGAAATTTTCATGCACATATATTTTCATGCAAACTTGAAAGTAAATGATCAAAAAAATAACTTTGAATTCGTTCATGTTGTTATCTTGATATTTATAGTTTCAATTTTTTGTTTGTGAATTATTATGCTGCCTTGCCGTATTTTTACATTTGTTTATCGTTTTAAATTGAAAATATGTTTTGATATCAGATATATAGCAGATGATATCGAAGATGAGGAAATCTATCTGATTTTAGGATATGGTACAAATCAATGGATCAAGAAGTGCTTCACTTATTTTTTCACAAAAATATTTTCGCAAATACTACAAATTTCGTGAAGATTCATTTACGCGTTTGGTTGTAAAACTGCATAATTTCCTCCCTCCCTGTTCACGAAGCCAGATGATAGATATGATAGCGGCGATGAGTCCTTAATTGATAGTGGAAAAATGTAAATTGGTTCTAGTTTCTGCATAAAAATGTATAAGTTTATGCAAAAATTATTCCGTATTTGGAGTTCGCATGTGTCGTTGATACAAGGAGTTGACTAACTTCGTGTGTTAGACTGTAGATGAATAAATAACTCAGCATTCGTCGGCTTGTGAGCTGATAAGTTTTACGTCATATCGTTTCATATCTCATGTTTTCTCCGTGCCTAGTGCGGAGGAAATTATCATGTGTAGGACAAATGCTGTATTGATGAAATAGGTTCTCTTTGGGACAGTTTTTTGACACTTATTGCACCTTTTCCGGTCCTCTGAACATATTTCCCTAATTTATTTTACCATAGATTCCATACCGTCTGTGTTTCGATATGAATTCAGATATTGCATACGATTTATTGCGTAATTAGACAAGTGGAACGCACTCATATGACATTAAGTCAACATCAATCGATCATATTAGTATGCATTTGCCAAACACTACGCTATGGGAAAGCATTACACAAAATAAATGACACAGTTTCAGATGAAACATGGCGGAAATCCTTCATTATGAAAGAAGACCCTTTATTTTCAATATAGAATGTTTTTATAACGACCTAGGTTTCGTTAAATCGTAACATCTTCAGGTCCCTTCAGATTCCTGAAGGTGTAACGCTGTCAGGACACCTGAAGATGTTGCGCTGTAACAAAACCCAGGTCGTAATAAAAAAAATTCTTTGTGGAAAAGGGAAGTGTCTTTTTTCATCACTAAGCAAAATCTTTGACTTCGGACTTACCCGTTTATGTGGGACGAGTAAATGTTTCAATTTCCACCGTAAAAGAACAAAGTGCTCATTATTTTATAATTTTAAAGCCAGAAAACTTCTTAATCACCTAACCCAATTTATTTTTGCCAAGATTTTTGTTGTTTCGTCTCAAAACAGGCAATTACTCGACTCCAGATAACGCAGTGGAGAAAAATCAATAAAAATGAAAGCAGTCGTCTCCCCCGTGAGAATCATGGGGTTCTCCATCTTCACGTCTGTCTCATAGGCAGTCAGCCGGTCGATCCCTTCTCTCGACGCCCATATTCAACCCTCTCTTCTCTAAACTGCTTCTGGCTACAGCTTTCTCTCTCTCTCCCTCTCTCTTGTGGAGGGAACAGGAGACGCAGGAATCTCCACCCATCTTCCACATCTCCTCGCTCCCTCCGTCGCGGTTGGAATACGATCCCGTCGCGACCCTTTCACAGATGGGAACCTCGAAATTGGTTATTTCGTGTCGTTTTCCACGCGTCTATCTGCGCTCGATATGGCAAAAGGAGACATACACATCTCCCACCCGTCTCCTTCGTCCACTTATTCTTTCTCATCTTCCCTCATCCGGATTCAATTTTCAACTCACGACGTTTCCTCAGAAACCGAGCGCTCGACTTTCGGTTAAAAAATTCCGCCGGGACCTATGGAGGTTGCCAAATTGCGGTTGCCATGGTGGCGTTCCAACACGCACAAATAAAAAAATCCTACCCCACATACAGACACCTCAAATAGGCGCCACCACATCCCCTCTTCCGTCCTGAATTTCTCTTCATCCCGATTCCCCCTTTAATTCCCTTCCCTTTCATCTCTTAACTGTGGAAATTTTCACAGTCGACATTGTAGATAGTACGCCTTTTAGGGGGAATTGGTGGTGTTGCGAAAAATAATTGCTCCCCCCTACTAATTTTTTGGGGCCCTATCTTTAAATTTAATCCTAATTATTGAATGCAGCAAGAGTACATAATGGTTGATTAGTCGTTTTCCCTAGGGACCAACGTAATGTACAAATGAGTTAATTTCGTCATACCGATTATCCATAACAAATTAATTAATTTTAATACGCGCGTAAGAATAAAGGATATGTTACAAATTTAAGGGATCATATGTCCTGTATCGGAATCGCATGAATATGGACCCTTCCAGAATATTTTGTGGAGTCTTGTCCTCCTTTGGTAGATCACTATCATCGTGAAATTCGTAGTTTTCCTTTCAGAGATTTGAGCCCGGTTACTTGGATTCAAAGGGAGAGTTTTTAGTCCATTAGGCTATCAAAACGTTCTATTACGCCGTGAATTAAATAAGGAGTTTTGAAGGAATGATGTATTTTTAACACTTACGGCTCTCGAAATGTTACAAAATAATTGCACTCTTGCACACAGCGTCACAGTTCACGGGGAACTCAATCAACTATGTGTAACACATGCATCTACCCAAGTCCGATTCCAAGAAACTGCAGGAATATCTGTAAACAGTTACTTTAGTGTAGTCATCCACTGATACGCACAAAAATCTAAAATATTCCACCGACATTTTAATAAATATTTATTAGTATTAGTTATTGGTGGAGGTGACTGACAGCTGTGGTCATTTACAACTTTAAGGAAAAGGTGTTTAATATTGTAAACGTTGAAATGGGGATTAATGGAAAAGAGAAACCCGGCTTCAAAATTAGCCATCTGACATCAAACGACATCAAAGGGGTTCACTCAGGATAACGTCCCCTGCGACGCATACCGTCCTACACTTGAGATGCTCTCCACATGGCACCCCTAAATAGGAATCAGGATACCATTGAGAAATCCTTCCAACACTAGGATTCGAACCCGGGCTCTCTTAGAAGTGGGAAGACAGTACATTAAGAGGCTGTAATCTCCGGCACCTGGGTCAGCAATGCCCAAAAACAACAGAAAAATCGGTCTCTTGAGGGGAAGATAGGTGCAATCGGCTTCTACAGAAGTTTAAATATTGGCTTAATGATAGAGAACTTCAGTTCCCTCGCAAAAATGAACTCTGTTGCCCTGTTGGGGATTTGCTAAGAATGGTCAATTTTCTCATATCGTAAATTTTCTCTTAGCCATGTGAGCACTGTATTCCATTATGTTTGTCGAGTCTTTTAAATTTGAGAAATAAATCAACCCAGGAGTGGAAATTGTAAGTATATCCTCATAATTCGTATTGGATTGGATGTGAGTCCCATAGTGCATCGTAACATATAATGTGGTTACCCAATGATCTTCACTGTTCATCATTATCAGAATTGGTTTGGCGCCACTTTCTCCTGCCTGTTGATGTATCCGTGGATTTCTATTCCTTCTCTTCTGACGTCTGTCATTCATTATTTAATATGTCGGATGTAGGATCATGTTCCTTATTTGCTCCCGTGATCCTTCCATGTCGATTACCTCCCCGTCAGATCTTTGCGTGTGAAAATATATTACTCGTGAGCTGGTACCTAGGGCAAGGAAACTTAGTGTCAGTACCGGTACATTTAAAAACTAAATACAGGTATTGGAGACAAAAATTTAGGTTTGGTACCGCGACCAGGAATCCAAGGTATATATTGATTGGTAAATGAAAACCGGTAACCCACCCTAATGAAAATATGGCCGGCATCGCTATCTTTCCACATGTTGCTGTGATATTCAGTAGAGAAATCGTGATGAGTGAATTTGAAGTCCTGAATTTTGTAGGTCGCCAAGGTTGATACATAAATTAACGTTATCTTGAAATTTAAGAATCGCACTGGTGCCGATGGCAAGGAAACAAGTTGTTGGTAACTTGATGCGACTGTAAAACCTTTTCCAAAAATGCTAGGCAACGGTGGAATAGTTCCAGTACCATGGGCTTATGAGAGACTAGGTATTTTTCCGAATTTCCGACCAGCACCAACACCTGATATCCTCAAAGTTTATCCTTTCTGATTTTCAAAGTTTTCATTGGACTTCTTTCTTTTCCCGCTCTAGGTGGGAGCTTATAACTTAGTCCCGTTGTCACCGCGAAATAAATGCTCTCTCTTTCTCTCGCCGTCAGAGCTGGGACTTGAGGACTGATCCCCCCCTGGCGAGATCGAGGGCGGTGGGGTGGAAGGGATCAGGGTTAAGAGGGAGTACGCACGCGTTCTCCACGCCTCCCCCCTCACCCCCACATGGCAGGCAAGGCTCGTAGTGCGAAGAGTCGCCCCTTCCAAGGTCGCCGTGGTAAATCACTTTGATGGGTGAAGGACGCTGAGCGGGAAGTGTTACACCCTTTCTCCCCTTTCGCCCCTTCTCCTCCGTTTATTTTTCTTCGTAGCCACTACCCCGTCACCACCCCCACACACCTTGTTTGAAGCGTGAGGTTCGTGTCCTGCCAGGGTAGTCTTGCGTCGCCGAGAGTCAGCTGGGAAAGGGGGGGGCGATTGTTATCTTGGCGAAATGCACTCGCCACTTGAGTCGCGTGCGTGTGGTCGTGGGGGCGGGGTGACCAAACGGCTCTCCGAGGGGAAGGGGTTTTGGATTGTCGTGTTTTGATGGTGGGGAGGGAGAGTTTCGCGCGTCTCCCATTGAAACAGCGGGCGGTCGCTGCAGAAAAATTCACTGCAAAGGCGGAGGTGTTGCCACCTGGCGTGCGTCGAAAGGGATAGAGCTGGAGGAATGGCTGGCGGAAGGACGTAAGAATATCGTCCTTTCGAACGATAAACCGGAGACGTTCAGAGGATTTCCATGCCCATTCCAAAATGCATTCAGGGAATTTAACATTCACGGTTTGCTGGGAACAAGCAGGGGCGTGTTAGGGGTCCTGGAATCCGTTTGGTCCAATGGTTTTCGTCCAGGCTAACTACAGGCTTCTCACCTCAGAAGGCTCGGGTTCGAATCGCGGCGGCAGCAGATATTTTTCAGTAGTATCCCGATCCCTACTTGAGGTGCTTTGTGGGGGGCACTTTGAGTGAGTACGACGTCCGTCGGATTGGACGTTAAGCTTCGGACCCCTTGGTGCCTTTTGTAAAGAGTAGGCTAATGCCGGCGCCTGGTTTCTCTCCACTCTTCAACCCTCTTCTGTCTATCCCTAATGGCGAAAATGACCTCAGCTGTTGGTCACCTCCCCATAAAACTACTATTTACTATTAATAACAATCATTTCGCAAATACTGCCTCGGTAGATTAACTGGCTAAAGAACTAGGCCGCAAATCTTGGGATCCGGGTTCGAATCTCGGTCAAGGTGAATATTTTTTAAAACTCTTTTCAATTGTTGCAATGTAAACTAAATGACCTTTCGAGAGACAAATGTTCCTGAGAAACCTCCGGCCCCTTTAGAGAAAGGAACTGCATAAGGCTAATTAGCGTTTGAGGAATACCCACTCCTATCCCGACCGCCGGGTTGACTATATAGCAAGTTGAAAACCGAAATAGCTGAGTCTGCAATGTTAAGTTGCGCCTAAATTCACAACAGCTATTCCATGATATATTTGATATTGAGCCGGAAAGGAAAATAGGAAGTTTTCGAACACATGACTATTGAGGAACCAATTGGATTTCCGTGGCTTAACCGGCAGAAAACTGGGTTGTTATCTTTCCTCTTTGAACTCCGACCGACTTTGGCCTGTTCCGCCAAGTATGCTTACATTTATGCTCAAGACGAGTGAGTGTCTTCGCTTTCATTTCAATGGAGCACTTCCATTATGGTAGGCGCGAAGAAGTCTTGAGGTTTCTCGATTAGTCAGCTGCGAATGTGCCTCGATTAAGAATGAAATGATACAAAAGCTCACCTTGATTAGAGAAAACGTTCGGTTGACGAAACAGTTTTCATATTTGATGAGTTTTCATTACATTTTTATATTTACGTTTATTTTATCTATGGATTCTTTTTAGTCGCCATTGTTTTCAATGAGAGAAACCTTTGTTTTTGTTACTCTGTCTCATTTATCTCCAAGTAAACGTCCTATGGTTATGAGGGTGTTTTCTTAATGTTAACGTTGACTGGTAATATTAATAAAGTCACAAAGCGACTTTGATTGTACCTTTTTTCCTTGCTGGATGTTGATACCATTGTTCAGCATGCATTATCATTGCCTTACTATTTCAGGATGTGTAATACGGGGTAGTCCATATATGGGTGGAAAATAATGTCATCTTTACGTGCTAGACAAAGGATTGTTTACAAAGTCGATCAGGGATTATTGTTAAGATTAAGAGCCCGGTTAGTAATCTTTATTGTGAATAGAATTTAGAGGACTATAAATATTACTGGCGCCTCGTATGACGTGCGTTGAGTACAAGTTAACATTTGAATACCATTACGTGTAACTTTACAGCTGCTCTTGATTAAGGAAATCACATCTGTTAAGTTAAATGTATGACTTCCCCAAAGGTTATTGCCTGTTATGGAACATGTGAGGTGAACACTAACTTCCTACGAGGAGGCACGCGTGTGGGATTTCACAAGGTTACAGTTTTCATTACATCGTGAATATAACATCTGTAACCCTTTCCCTTTTGTGCTCATCTTTTTCCAAGTAAAACACTCCTTTTCCACTTAAGTAAGGTACTAATGCTTGAAAGTGCCATTAACAGGCCTATATTAATCCTTGATTAAATACTAATCGGCAATCAACATTTTAAATTCGTTGAAGAATGTGTGGGAACGTTTTGTGATCATGATACACGTACCAACAACGTCATTGATGATGTACAATGGCAAAGTATGACTAGCATATTATTCATCGTTATTAGTTTCGGAATTATCTTAGTAAAATCAAATGTAAATTTGTTTTTTTATGTGCATTGAACTTCATATATTCACGAGATGCATCAATTGACTGCGTATCTGCAGTCGTGAACATGCCACGTATACAGATGGACAACATCAGATGTCGTGCGATTTCAACAGGACGATTTCTATGGTGAGAAACTAAAATGTTTCGTAAACTAACCCCCGTATCCATTCATTAATTTCAGAGCTACCTTTTCAATCATTAGGCGTAATATTTGATTTCATGCGTTCATCACATTATTTAGTTTTAAACCTCAAAAAGAGTTATTGGCTCTTTCCTTTCAAGTTTTATCGGTTGACTCGTTTACTCATCTGCGAATGAATTTTGCGTGATTCGTTCGTCAGGTATATATATTCGAGAGGGATGAGATACTGCCGTGTTAAGGTTCCCCCGGTGGTGGTGATGGTGAATGGAGTTGGAGGGGGGAGAGATGCCTATCGCTTCCCTGTATCCCTCCTCCCCCCACGCCAGCCGCAACCCCTGGGATTGTTTCGATTCCCGCTCTATTTATGCGCCCCGCCTGCCGAATTATCGCCCTCGTCCCGCTCGCACAAGGGGGGCCCTCCCGCGGGTCTCTCACCCGCGAAACTCGAGTGGGCGGGAATGTTTGAGGAGGCGTTTTGAAATATTCATTCCTTTCGAAACCCGAAGCTCTCTCTCTCTCTCTCTCGCTATCTCGACGGAATAAATTATCCGTCACGTTTTTCTCGTCCCAAGACTTCAGCTGTTCATTAGCGC